>NC_142954.1:13074990-13124990 GCF_046866305.1 Octopus bimaculoides | reverse complement strand
CTTGCATAGCAAGTGACTTGATCTGAGTTTGTGTGCTGAAACAAAAACAATTGCAGTGTGAAAGATGCTTATAAGCCATTTAAGAACACACAAATAACCGTTAGATTCACTTCAACATTTAAATTTAATTTGTGTCAGAATATTTTTGTTGCTTTAAAAAAATTTTTTTTTTAATTATATAGTACAGTCCTGTTTCTACTTCACAGATTTTCACCTAACTTAGTAGGGTTTGGGGGATGTAACACCCGCAATAGTCCAGAGATTACTGTGCATACATACACACACACACACACACACACATATACAATAATCCCTCGCTATATCACGATTCACCTATCGCAGTTTATTATTTAAGCTTACGTCGATTCTTCTGTGCTGTTGTTTTGAATTTATAATAAAATAAATATATACAACTTATAAAAATAATACAACAAAATATACAGTACAATCCTGTTTCTACTTCGCAGATTTTCTCCTGTCTCAGGGGTTTTTGGAATGTAACACCCACTGCCAGTATCGCCTGACTGGCCTTCGTGCCGGTGACACATAAAAGCACCCACTACACTCTCGGAGTGGTTGGCATTAGGAAGGGTATCCAGCTGTAGAAACTCTGCCAAATCAGATCGGAGCCTGGTGTAGCCATCGGGTTTCACCAGTCCTCAGACAAATCGTCCAACCCATGCTAGCATGGAAAGCGGACGTTAAACGATGATGATGATGATGATGATGATATATATACTTATAGTGAGGACAAGAAAAATAGAACAACTGTAAGAAACATAGAAATTAGAGATAAGACAAAAAAGACACTAAAAAGGGTATAAACAAAAATTCAGTATAAATATACATACATACAAATATACATACATACATACATACATACATACATACATATATATGTCTATCAATTGGTGTGTGCAGTCTTATATATCCAGTATGGCTAATCTTACCAATAGGTTTCAGTGTGAGAGGGGTAAATTGTCACCACTGTATATTTTTAATTTTGCGCATGCACATTGTTTTTGATTTTGTTGACTACACAGTATGGTAGGGTCAGTTGGGCACCATCTGTGAAAAAAACAGCACCAGGATGCAATTCACTCTGCCAGAAATTTGGAAATGATATGCTGTACTGCTTGGCATTCATGCCAGAAGCTCCTATACAAATGTTTCAGAGTGTTTGGGTATCAATCTGATGACATGTACCAAGAGTGATAAAAATCAGACATCCAATCAACATCATGGTGTTTGGAATGATCACTAGTGATGGCGATGTTATGCCTCCATTCATCTTCTCACACGGCCTCAGACTCAACACATAGGCCTACATCAAGTGCCTGGAGGAGGTAGTGCTGCCCTGGGTCAAGAGGGTGGCTGCTGGAAGACCCTATGTCTGGCAACAGGACTCTGCACCATGTCACACAAGCAGGAGAACCCAGTCATAGCTGTAAGACAATTTCTGCAACCACATCACCCCTAACATTTGGCCACTTAACTTCCAACACTGCAACCCCTTTGATTATTATGTATGGGACACAGTTGAGCGAGAGACCAACAAAACTCCTTGTAACACCAAAGATGAACTGAAGGCAAAGACTATGGCAGCATTCACCAACTTAAACATGGAGACCATCCAGAAGATTTGCAAGATATTCCGAAGTCGTCTGGAGGCTGTGGTTGAAACCAATGGTGATTTTATTGAATAAGTTTGCTCTTTAGTATTTCAAGACATCTTTATGTAATTTTGGTAAGGTGGTGCTCCAGCATGGTCACAGTCAAAGCACTGAAACAAGTAAAAGAACAAATGAATATCTGTTAAAATGAGATGCCAGTGTTATTTTCATTTTTGCGTAACTTAGATGACAGTTTATTCACCGCACCCTGTATATATATATATATATATATATATATATATATATATATATATATATATATATATATATATATATACATATATATATGCATTTGTGTGTGTGTGTGTGTGTGTGTGTGTGTGTGTATTGGACATCTACTTGTTTGGTAGGTGAATTAATTGATCTGAGATTGTATGTTGAAACGAAAACAATTACATCAGCCATCATGATAACAGACATTTAAAACACATTACACCAGTTTGTTATCATAATATATATTATTAAACATCATCAAATGTTGTTATAGATCTATGATCTGGTCACTGACACCAGATTCCACTGAGATGAAGCAGAATAGAGAAAAAGTGTCAGAAAACAGGTCGGGAGATGTACAGTAAAATTTGTGGTCCTTAATAATATATAACACTATCAACAATCAGTCATCACGGCTATGACTGTTCATGGCTTTGACATAACTTGATAAGCTTTCTCCATACTGGTCGTTTTTTTGTTTGAGTTTGCCATTTATTATCATCAATTCCTTTCCAATTCATGTTCCATTTTGCGGTATCTTTGAATTTCAGTCAAAGTTTCCCATGGTTTCTTTTCCCCTTGCATAGATGGGAATAAAAGAGTTGTCTGTTGTTGTTCATCCTGTGTACATGACCCAACCACAGTAAATTTCTATCAGTGAGGATTTTCATTGTAGGAGGCAGTCTAGCATGCCAGAGGATCTCTTCACTTCTGCTCTTGTCAAAGAGAATAATATTCATAATTCATCATAGCTGTCTCTTCATATACAAGTATGCAGGGAACATCATCTTCTTGAGCTTTATAGACTGTGCAGCTTTCAGCTCCATGCAGCTGGGAAGAAAGCACTATAGCCAGGTATACCTTACATTTGATATGTATAGAAATATGCCAGTTTTCCTAAGCTTGCCAAATAAAGCACTAGCTCTGTTCATTCTGTATGTGATTTCCTGGTCCATTCATGCAATATCTGAGATGGTCCTGCCCAGTTATTTGAATGTTTTGCACAGGGGTCAGCCTTTCATGTCCAAAAGTGATGTTTTCTTCTGTTACAGAAGCATTTGGGTTATGAATATCATATTGGTATTCTCTGAGTCAAAGAATGAGTATTAATTACCATCTACAGAGGTTTGAATTTTAAAAAAATTTAGTTGTATGCTGACCAATTGAACCCTTTAGCATTTAAACCGGCCATTTCCGGCCTAAATACTTAGTCTGTCTTATGTTGAGATTGGTCAGACCCAGCCTCTCATACCTATCATATAATGTCTTTTTAAAAATAAATAACGACATCATCAAAGTCTCAAAGCTAGGAGATAATGCAGGATTAATACAAAATAAAGTGAATAAATAAGCATCACAGTTGATGGGATAATCTGAATGCTAAAGGGTTTTAAGCCAGCCATATTAGCCCCAAATATCCTCCTTGTTTTATGTTCAAACCAGCTACATTTGGCTTCTCACACCTACCTTACAATGTCATTCTAAAGATAAACAATCACATCATTGAAATCTTGAAGCCCCAGGATAATCCATGATTAATTCAAAACAATGTGAATAAATAAGAATTACATTTGACAGAATAATCTGAATGTTAGTGGGTTAAGCCAGCCGTATTCAGCCCAAATATTCACCCTGTTTATGTCCAAACCAACCAGATTTCACCTCTCACACTTATCAGACAATGTCTTATTAATTCAAAACAATGTGAATAAACAAGTGTTACATTTGGCAAAGTAATGTGAATGTGCTAAAGGGCTAAATATGTTGGACACCTGATAACCAAAGAAAGAGTAAAACCAGGTCTTGATAAAATTTCTGATATTCATATTCTACAACCCCACCTTCTCCCTACTGATCCCAGCCGGAATCATTGTCTATCTGGTATGGTAACCCATCTAGCCAAATCTGCAGCTCATTGGTTAGGCTTGAGTGAAGCTCTGAGATAAACTTACAGATAAAGATCACATGCAGAGCAATAGCAGGCTTGAACACAAAACTATTTCATTAAACCGGCCCTGCTTTTTCAACCTCACCACGACTGCATTATTTTGATGTAACAAAGGCTATGGAGGAAGGCATTTCTATAACAGACATGTCCATATTTTTGATACCTGCTGAATAGATTAGAGTGAAATTTTAAAAGAGTTAAGAACAAATTCTTTACATTCTTTATAGGCGTGGGAGTGGCTGTGTGGTAAGTAGCTTGCTTACAAACCACATGGTTCCGGGTTCAGTCCCACTGCGTGGCACCTTGGACAAGTGTCTTCTACTATAGCCTCGGGCCAACCAAAGCCTTGTGAGTGGATTTGGTAAACGGAAACTTAAAGAAGACCGTTGTATATATGTATATGTATATATATATATGTGTGTCTGTGTTTGTCTCCCCAACATCGCTTGACAACCGATGCTAGTGTGTTTACGTCCCCGCAACTTAGCGGTTCGGCAAAAGAGACCGATAGAATAAGTACTAGGCTTATAAAGAATAAGTCCCAGGGTCGATTTGCTCGACTAAAGGCGGTGCTCCAGTATGGCCACAGTCAAATGACTGAAACAAGTAAAAGAGTAAAAGAGTATAGATCTTCCAAGATTGCAGAAATATAAACAGCAGGGTTATAATTACTTTGTAAAAATATATGAAGAAGAAGAATTGAAAATTATTGTTACAATTAATCCTGTGAAGTATGATATGTCTTTACCCCATGAGGCAAACAATCAGATTTATAAAATTGATTTGTTACCAATATTTCAGAGGAATGACACTAAAACTACTAAATGAAAGCTAAAACAGTCAACTGACTGAATTAGCACAAATTCTAGAAAAGAAGTCAACTTAACCCTCTAGCTTTAAACCAGCCATATCCAGTCAAAAATATTCAACTTGTTTTATGTTCAAATTGTCCAGATCTTGCCTCTCACGCCAGCCCTACAATGTCATTCTAAAAATAAATAGTTACTTCATCAAAATCTCAAAGCTATAGGATAATGCTTGATTAATTCAAAACGAAGTGAATAAATAAGGATTACTTTCAACAGATTAATGTGAATACTGAAGGGTTAAACGCTGCCTGTTTATAGAGAGTTTCTGGAATTGTAAGGATACAAAAAACAGATATCTAGGACATATTCTTTCATTCTTTTATTATTATCTTTTATTCTTTTACTTGTTTCAGTCATGTGACTGCGGCCATGCTGGAGCACCGCCTTAAGTCAAACAAATCGAACTCATTCTATGTAAGCCTAGTACTTATTCTATCGGTCTCTTTTACTGAACCGCCAAGTTTCAGGGATGTAAACACACCAACATCGGTTGTCAAGCTATGGCGGAGAAAAAAATACAGATACACACCACACACGTGTATATATATATATATATATATATATATGTATTTATGTCTTCGAAACGTCTAGATAGAATAGAGACAGCTGATGAAGGGATATTCCAAGTGGCTTTCCGTTTTCCTATATGTTCGTTCCGTTGTCTGTAGTTTATTGTTCTAACGTCCTGTACCCTGATATGCATGTATATACACATGTAGATGTAAGTATGTACATATATGTGTGTATACATGTATATATATTCTTTGTATTATTACATTATTGAACGCACACGTCCTTTTTTGCAAGTAAGTCTACTATACATATATATATATATACACAACGGGCTTCTTTCAGTTTCTGCCTACCTAATCCACTCACAAGGCTTTGGTCAGCCTGAGGCTAAAGTAGAAGACACTTGCCCAAATTGCCATGCAGTAGGACTGAACCCAGAACCATGTGGTTGGGAAACAAGCTTCTTACCACACAGCCATGCCTGCACCTATTGTTCTAGTGTTCCAAAGGTAATGAGATGACAAACGCTAAACTAAAGTCATGTTCTTCATTATGTCCAAAGATAGAAAGCAAACTTTTGTTATGGCCTGGGATGTCTGAAGACATCACTGAACTGGTTAACAAATGAGAAAATTGTTTCTAGCACCAAAGAAACTGACAAAACTGAGGCACCGCTCAAATAAATGCCAGAGTTATAACAGTTGACATCTGCAGCAGATTTGTTTTAATCCAAGAATGTCCAGTCTCTCATTTTTGTGAATTAGAACAGTGGACTCATTGAATATAGGAAACAGCCAGTCATAAACCAATGTAAATCACAAGTTGTGATGTATGATATTCCAGTGAAACTTGTGACAGGCAATAATGAAAAAGCTATTGATGACTGGAGAAGTTCAGGAAATGGTGAAAAGGAGGCAGATATATGAAGAGTATTTATAAGAGTGAGGGAAGTTTTTGAGCCAGTCTAATGAGGTTTATCTATCATCTACTTCCTACGAAGAAAATGGAAGTCACACCCCACCCAGCACTTACAATCCCCAGAGAGATAGGAAGGATTTATATTTTGCACTTATTCTCTAATTTTCGATTTTTCAATTTTTACCATCACTATTTCTGTAGAGTTTTATATTCATTGAATAAATATTTATTTATCACGACATGTAGAAAACATTGATTTCTTTTCACCTGAAACAAAGCTGTGTTTGCAATCAAATAAATAAAACAGGATATCGGTGAAGATAGATTACTAACAAGAAGTTTGTGCAGCTATTCAAAGAAACACAAACAGAATCTCTCGTGTATACATGTGAGGCATCTCACATATTTCTGACCAAAGATTTATTTTATTTATTTCTGAAGGGGGTTGTACTGAATAACACAAAGAAATATATATTGTCTTTCTCTTAATAAAATATCAAATTGAAACAAAGGATGGATACTGAATACTAAATTTGTGCACTGCTACCATTCTCCCTCAAACTACACACATTCTTCATCCAATATATTCATCCTTACAATAAAAAAAAAAAAATTAACTGCCTCTGTTTTTGTATGGTTTGTTTGTTTGATTGATTAAGTATTCAATTCGATTATCTCAGAATCTAACTAAAACTAGAAAACACTCATCTCTTTTTAATCATTGTAATAAGCAAAGTTATAAATGTGAATTTTCTTTTTGGCCAAGTTTCCAAAACTTTGTTAATACTAACTTAATTATCTGTCTCTCTACATTATTATTTCTCATCAACTTTTTAAGACACAGTGCAAATAATGAACACAGAATCCTTTGCACCAAAAGAACTGAGTGTTACGAACACATTGTAGTTGTAAATGGGAAATTTCTTCTGCGATGTACACAACAATGACTAACATATTCATATTCAAATTTGCCAAAAAATATCAAGAATAAATTATGCTAATCATCATTTTAGATCTCACCATACACACAGTGCAAATAACGAGTTTTTAATACTCCCTACATCAAATGTTAACACTAACGTAACTATCTTTTAATAGTTAAGCTAGTGTTAGTGGCTATGGTAGTTACTAGAGTGTGTATTATTATTGGCATTTATAATAGTACTAGCTGACCCTGAGTCGTCAAAAATGATGGCTAATTGTTGTATTTTATACATAAATAAGGTAGAAAATAAGGTACATAATACTCACACATACAAACATTCATATACGTCCCTTGTACACGCACACACATACACACTTATACACACACTGAGGTGAAACGCTGTTTGATTTTTCTTTTCAGCATTGAACATTCACCATCCCATTTCCATTGCACGCACACATACACATGCAAACATTCACATATCTTCCTTTTACATATACACATATACTCACACAGAGATGATTTTTTTTCACCCCTTCCTTCCTTATTCATCTTTCACCCCTTCCTTTCTCTCATTGCTATAACTTTCTCTCACTCACTCTCAGTCAGGACTATTACTCTCACTATTTCTCCTTCACTGAACTACTATTTTTTCTCCTCTCCCTTCACTTATACTACTCTTTCTCCTACTCCATCGTATTTTGGACAAATTAAATATATATATATATATATATATATATATATATATATATATATATATATATATATATATAAGGGGTGACCTCCTTCATTCATGAACGACCATGGGATTGCACCTAGAAAGTTACCCTCTGAGGTACAAGTCCAGGCAAGGTTGTTTTATGGAAGACCAGCAGTAACCCATTCATACCAGCTTCCCCTCTTCATGCCACTGATGTTATCCAAGGGAAAGGCAAAATGGGGCTGATACAGCTTGGCACCAGTGACATCGCAACTCATTTCTACACCTGGGTGAACTGGTGCAATATGAAATAAAGTGTCTTGCTCAAGAACACAACACACAGACCAGTCCGGGAATTAAACTCATGACCTCACAGTCAAGGCTCTAACCACTGAGCCATGCGCTTTTACATACATCTCAATGCTTGTAAAGCAACCTTTGTTGACTTTCAACATAAGCTGAATTTAATGTATGATAGTGTCTTACAAAGTTAGATTTATGTATCCTAAAATTGCAGAAGAATTTGTCGCTGGGCAGTTTAGCTTAATGGTAAGGCACTTGATGTGTAATCACAGGGATGTGAGTTCGAGTCTCATGGCTGGCCGCCAACAGATTTTTCTGCAAAATATGGATAGTTTATCCTGTTCGTGCTGTGTTATTAGCATTATCCTGCATTGGAGAATAAAATTATTTCTTTATCTTTCAATACATCTCAACACTTCTAAAGCAAACTTTGTGTGTTAAATTCAACGTAACACACACACATATGTGTATATATATATATATATATATATATATATATATATATATATGGGAGAATATACAAAAAATAACAACAGACGAGGACAGGTGGTGTAAATAACAAAAGTATATATTAGTATGACGCTCGGGAATACGGAAAGTCTTTGACGTTTCGAGCTACGCTCTTCAACAGAAAGAATACGGAGACAAGGAGAAAAACACGGAGAAAAAAAATATAAATATATATATATATATATATATAAATGAGAATGTGTGTCTGTCTGTCTGTCTGAATCCCTAAAACTCGAGAACTACGCAACCAATTTCATTCAAATTTTACACATGCCTTACTTAGGGTTCCAGTTGTGTTTTAGTCAAAAACAATTATTAACTTCTTGCAGAGTTCGAGCACACGGCAACATAATATCTCCTCCACTATTTAAGTATTACGTGTCAAAAGTGAAACAAAAACACTCATGTCAAATACTTTCACTTTAAAAATGAAACTATTCCACTAACTGAAACAATCACATTTCGATACTGTAGTGACAGATACTTTCACAGAGAGAGAAAGAGAGAAAGAGAGAGACAGAAAGAGAGAGACAGAGAGATGTATATGTATACATATACATGTATATGTACACCATTTCGATACTGTAATGACAGATACTTTCAGAGAGAGAGAGAGAGAAAGAGAGAGAGAGAAAGAGAGAGAGAGAGAGAGAGAGAGAGAAAGAGAGAGAGAGAGAGAGAGATGTATATGTATACATATAGATGTACACGTATATGTATATATATATAGATCTATACATACATGTATATGTATACATATGTGTAGATGTATATATATATATAGATGTACATGTAATATGTACACATATATACATATATACATGCATACAGATATCTATACATATATATACCCATCACACACACATACACATGCACACAAACACACACATTAGTCATTTGTTTTCTTATCCAAAACTACGTCAAAAGTACTGAATGGATCTTTATGAAATTTGGAAATTATATTCTTTGCATAACGGCCATAACTCCCATGAAAATTCATATATTTTTGATGTTGATGAAATTTTAACCCGAACATAACAGATGAGCATTATTTAGAAAATGATGTCACACGTTATCGAGGCTACCATTCTTTCTGGATGTGCAAAAGGGGATGACGTCTTTATTCCAAGAATTCCTCTTACTCCATCAGGAGCAGACATTCCTTTTACATTCAGAAGACTACAATTCCCCCTTCATGTGACTTTTGCCATGTCCATAAACAAATATCAGGGTCAAACATTGTCTGTAGCTGGTCTTCTCTTGGAAGAGCCCTGCTTCTCACATGGACAACTGTATGTTGGCTGCTCAAGAGTGGGCAGCAACAAAAAACCTATTTGTATATGCTCCACAAGAGAAAACAAGGAACATAGTTTACAATGAGGTGTTATAATCACAACAGCAAGAAAGTATGTACATGATCACCTTCTTTTACGAAACTTCATTGACTTTCATATATTTATATTGATATACATATATATACGTGTGTTTGGGTGCGTGTGTGTATATACATCTCTATATATAAAGATGATGCGTAGTCTAGACGGCGTTTTTAGATTTCATTATTCTCTTTAACCCGGGCAACGCCCGGTATTTCTGCTAGTATATATATATAAACACTACGCCTTTTCCATTTTGTCTGCTGGGGCCATGACAAATGTTTCTATATTGCGAGAAGCAAAATTCTTTGTATTTGAGTTATTTAGGATAACCAGAAGTCTCAACTTACAGGCTCAACCTGTCAGAGAGTCACTGATATCTTGACCATTTATGTTTCTCATCCTGATGAGTAGTGGGGGCCTAGACTGGTAGCTGACAACACCAAGTTGCCACTGGAGAAGGTGTCACAGAGTGTGGCATACCAGATGAGGAGTCTACCACCATGGAACAAGAAAATTGTCATACCGTCCGGCCTTCCACCATCCCCTTGGTCCATCCCTGTGTGCTTGAGCTGAGAAGGGAAACCTTCAGTATCTAGGCCATGCTTTATGATCTTGTTAAGGGTAACATGGCATAGAAGGCGGTCAACACTATGACTGGCTCCCGTGCTGGTGGCATGTAAAAAGCACCATTCAAGTATAGTCGATGCCAGTGCCACCTGACTGGCCCTTGTGCTGGTGGCACATAAAAAGCACCGACTACATTATCAGAGTGGTTGGCATTAGGAAGGGCATCCAGCTGTAGAAATTTTGCCTGATCGGATTGGAACCTGGTGCAGCCTTCTGGCTTGCCAGCCCTCAGTCAAACCGTCCAACCCATGCCAGCATGGAAAGTGGATGTTAAACGACTGTGATGATGATGATGATGATATATGTATGTATATATATATATATGTATATTTGTATACACACACACACTCATATATATATATTGCTTTTTATTGGCAAACATAATAGTCATCCTGCACCACTTGCCAATAATTGAATTATATTCTATTTTGTTAAATTCTATCCTGTTTTGCCAGAGTTGTTTGTCTATATTTTACTTTTCATTGCCTGATTTAGTAGTCATTCTGTATCTACTTGTCAATAACATTGCCATATCCTATTTTTGCTTATTTGTTTATTGTTTTGATGAAAAATGATAAAAATGAGAATTAAAATGCAAAAGCAGTCCAGCCATAATAGCTACCATTGTAAACAGAAAGACCAATGAATTGGCAAAAGAAACAGTCAAAAACCATTGACAACTTCATAAAAAAAACTTTATTTAGAAACCAGCCAATGAATATAGTAGATATACACAAATGAATAAACCTACTCCAGCGTGTATAAACCAGCTAAAATCCTGTGGAAATGGTTCACCTGATGATCGCAGTAGTGTATAACTTGACTCAGAAAAAAACAAATTTGCATTTAGAGATAATTTATCCCATGCATTCACCATCGGAACCAAAAACTTCAAAGTCACCAGAAAAGAAAAGAAAGAAATTCAATAGCAGGAGAGAAAGGCTTGACAGGATCAACCTCGTCCTCCACCAATATTAACATGCAGTCAGTGCTATTGGCTCTTCTATGCAAGAATTGGTTTGCATAGTAATCAATGCCATCACCATAAAGGAAGCATTCAGCAAAGAAGAAAATGAATTCTTGGATACAAGATAAAGCCACCACCACCAAAATATTTATCAGTGTATGCACGTATGTATATGTATTTATGTATATATATTGTTTTGTCTTGGGACGGTCATTACACCAATAATAAGCAACACATGCACGGGTTCAATTCCACTTCTTTATTGTCAGTTGCTTAAATATCTAACCAACTAACTAATCAATCATTTGTGTAATATGTTGGTTAAACAATCAGTCAGATGTTTGTCAAAGTTCTTTCATATCTGTTAGCAACCTTTTCAGTGACTTAATGACTTCTCCCATTGCTTCAAGGTCTGAGAGTTGGTTTTTGTGTCTATGCGTATGCATGCTTGTATGTGTATGTGTAGATGTGTGTTTGCTTAGAAGAGGATATAAAGGTGAGAGTAAATGCTTGTGTGTGTGTGTGTGTGCGTGTGTGCCTGTGCATGTCTGTGTATGTGTGTACGCATGGCATGTGTACATGTGTGACATGGCATGTGTATGTGTGTATGCATGGTGTGTGTAAGTGTGTGTGTGTGGCATGTGTACATGTGTATGCATGTCGTGTGTACATGTGTTATTTCTTTACTACCCACAAGGGGCTACACACAGAGGGGACAAACAAGGACAGACAAACGGATTAAGTCGATTATATCGACCCCAGTGCGTAACTGGTACTTATTTAATCGACCCCGAAAGGATGAAAGGCAAAGTCGACCTCGGCGGAATTTGAACTTGGAACGTAGCGGCAGACGAAATACGGCTAAGCGTTTCGCCCGGCGTGCTAACGTTTCTGCCAGCATGGTGTGCGTATGCATGGTGTGTGTATGTGTGTATACATGGCATGTGTACGTGTGTATGCATGTCATGTGTGTATGCTTGATGTGTGTATGCTTGATGTGTGTATGCATAGTGTATGCACATGTGTATGCATGATGTGTGTGTGGATGTATGTGCTTATGTGTGCATGTGTGCAGATCCATCTGTTGATGTGTTTTAGAATTGTACATATTACATATATTTATTTGTATGGGCTTACCTGCATTCCACTGTCCTTCTTACTTTACCTTTTATATTTTTGTGCATACCCCCTCACACATACCCACCTTCACACTTACTTACCTACCTACTTACCTCAGAGACCCCCTTCGTTCATGAATGACCATGGGATTGCACCTAGAAAGTTACCCTCCGAGGCACAAGTCCAGGCAAGGTTGTTTGTGGAAGACCAGCAGTCACCCATGCATGCCAGCCTCCCCTCTCCACACCACTGATGTTATCCAAGGAAAAAGCAAAGGCTGATACAGCTTGGTTCCAGTGACATCGCAACTCATTTCTACAGCTGAGTGAACTGGAGCGACGTGAAATAAAGTGTCTTGATCAAGAACACAACACATAGCCTGGTCCGGGATTCAAACTCACAGCCTCGTGATCATAAGTTCAATGCTCTAACCACTGAGCCATGCGCCTTCACATCTATCTACCTACCTACCTACCTACCTACCTACCTACCTTCCGACCCACATGTACACACCCATATATGCATATTGCATAATGCCCTTAAAAACAAGTCATCAATGCACAGATATACACAAAGAATGTCAAACTATATCAACAACCAGATTTTTTTATACATTTCCATTTCCAGCTTTTACAAACAAAATAATTTTAAAGCCATAATTAGATTAAATAATCAGCTGTGTGTGTGTGTGTGTGTGTGTGTGTGTGTGTGTGTGTGTGTGTGTGTGTGTGTGTGTGCATGTTCTTTTTTTTCTCTTTTATTCTCTTACTTGTTTCAGTCATTTGACTGCAGCCATGCTGGAGCACCGCCTTTAGTTTAACAAATTGACCCAAGGACTTATTCCTTATAAGCATAGTACTTATTCTATTGATCTTTTTTTGCCGAACCACTAATGTATGGGGACATAAACACACCAACATCGGTTGTTAAGCAATGGTGGGGGACAAATACACACACACACACACACACACACACACACATATATGCACAACAGGTTTCTTTCAGTTTCCATCTACCAAATCCACTCACAAGGCTTTGGTCAGCCTGAGGCTATAGGAGGAGACACTTACCCAAGGTGCCACACAGTGGGACTGAACCCAGAACAATGTGGTTGAGAAGTAAGCTTCTTACCACACACGATTCTTCAATAGTTCTACTAAGGATGCCAGCTTTATTTCTAAATCATTTTAGATTGACATAAATTATATGGTTTGTAGCTGAAATGTAGAAACTAGAAAGTTATGTATTACTTTATAGCTAATTTTAAGTTGCTATTTGTTTTTTTCTCTTTCTGTCTGTCTCACTTCGACACTTTTTAGTTAAAAAAGAAATATTATTTCATGTGTGTGTTGTTTTGAATACACAAATGTATTTTAGTTTTATCCATTATTACTCAGTTTCACTTGATATATCTTAAATTATTTCCTTTGCACTTTATATTTTTTACAAATCTTTCAGTATCAACTTTTAAAGCATTTTTATGTAGTCTTATGTCCATCATACAATTTTGTGTCATATATTTCTATTGTTTTGAGTTTTAGCCTAACTTGTCCCTCCTATTTCTCAAATACTGGTTATATTGTCAGGCAATAAAATACCTTTATTCCATATTATCTAATCAGTGATGACATTTCAACTCATTCACTCAGTGATTATTACAAACTGAAATTCACTTTCTATTTTTCCTTTTATAGTCTTTTATAGTCCTCCAAAAATAGGCAATTAGAAACTTACTGTGGAGCTTCTGCTTGCAGCCTTATCCAGCCAAACTGGTGCATAATGGGAAAATACTATGAATTAAGTTTCCCCAGAATTGTTAATACAAACGGAATAAAACAAATTTCACTTAAATTGGACAGGTGGTTGTTGAGATATTAGGGGTTTTTGGAGTATAAATACTCAAAATGGTGGATAATGGGAAAATATTCTGAAAATAACTTAACACTGAAAGGGAAGAAACTCTTACCTTTTGATCAGACACAGTACTTGACAAATATTATATGTTTTTTACAGTAAATATTTCTATTTTCGCTTTTGTTAAACACAATATTTTAATCATTTAGAAATATCTTTAAGTGAATGTGATTTCAAAAATGTAAGTACAGTAAGTATTTATATTTTAGCTTTCTTTAAACAGACAATATTTTTTATGTTTTTTTTTTAATTATTTTCAAGTGAATACTATTACAAAAATTATTTTTGGCATACTTAAAAAATATTTTAAAGTGAAAATGACTTTAAAAATACGGTAAATATTTCATAAAAGATCCGTTCATAACCTCATAATTTTTTCCATAGGTTTTGTCGAATGCATTCAATATATCTCACCTTCAAAGATATGCCTGCTTTCTCTAGCAATGTGGGGAGTTGTGTATATATATGTATGGGGAGTTGTCCACATTTTTGGAAATTTTTACTTCAAAATTGGAAAACCTAGCTATCAAGCGAAGGAAGACAACTCATCTGGCCAGAGTTTTAAAGAACTATCACCAGCATTCTTGTGTTTTAAAACAGACATTCTTTGCAGAGAATGGTTACTGTTTAGAGAAACTGAAGAGATGTCTAGTTCACGTTAGATATGAAACCAATGGGTTTCTTTCTAAACTTGTTACACATACACAAATAAATAACTGCTCTATATTTTATGGGATATGCTCTTCTCCTGATTTATGATATTGTAACAAAGATATATGTATATATATATATATATATATATATATACACACAAATATATAAAAACACTACACTCATTATTATATTAGGAGATATTTCCATGTGGCTGTTTACTGGTTGCCCACCCAAGACAATTTGCATATTCCATCTGCATATTGTGAATATAACGATTACTATGTAACTCCTAAATTTTCGAAACAGCTATGGAGTTTAGAAAGTATGTATTCTCTTCTTATGTCTGTATTTCTTATGCTTTAGGTAAATATATTTGTGTCTGTATATATACTATCCAAACGTGATTGATGCCAGGGCTGCCTGACTGGTTCCCATGCTGGTGGCTCGTAAAAAGCACTATCTGAATGTAACCGATGCCAGTGCCCCCTGGCTGGCTCCTGCGCCAGTGACATGTAAAAGGCAACCACTACACTTTCGGAGTGGTTGCCAGATCAGATTGGAGCCTGGTGCAGCTGTTGGCTCTCCAGACCTCAGCCAAACTGTCCAACCTATGTCAGCATGGAGAACGGACGTTAAATGATGATGATGATGATGATATATATATATATATATATATATATATATATATATATATATATATCATTATCATCATCATCAACATCATTTAACGTCCGTTTTCCATGCTGGCATGGGTTGGACGGTTTGACTGAAAACTGATAAGCTGGGGAGCTGCACCAGGTCCCAATTTGATTTGGCATGCTCTCTACAGCTGGACGCCCTTCCTAATGCCAACCACTCTGCGAGTGTGATGAGTGTTCCTTACATACCATTGGCATGAGTGCCATTGAGCTGACACTAGCATCGGCCACAACTACGGTCTCACTCGGTTTGACAAGTCTACACAAGCATGATATATCACCACGTATATATGTGTGTATGTGTGTTTATTTTCCTGAATATATATATAGATATATGTGTGCCTGTGTATGTGTGTGAGTGTGTGTGAGTATGTGTGTGTGTTTATTTTCCTGAATATACATGGATATATGGGCCTGTGTATGTGTGTGAGTGTGTGTACGCACATGTATGTGTGTGTGTGTGTTTGTGTGGGAAGCCTAACTGTATTTATCTGCATCACTACCTTCTTATTAGCTAGTCTCGAATTTCTCTTATAACCATCTTCGATGCCATGGATCTAGTTCTGGATGAAGAATTTGGAGCTTAAATTCAAATTCAATTTAACACTACTACATGTTTTCTATACTAAGCATATCTAGCTTTCACCTATTGTCTGCATGCATCATATATATATGTATCTGTTTATGTGCATATACATATGTGTGTGTTTATATATATATATATATATATATATATATCTACGTATATATGTATGTAGGTTGAGAAGTAGGTATAAATAGAATAACAAAAAAAAAGATACAGAGAGATGGAATGTGACAGACACACAGACAGACTACATACTGTTGCATAAACAGAGAGTTAGATAGTGAGATAGGTAAAGACAAACCCCAATATAATCTGAACAAAGTCACATACTCCAAGCTGATAAAAAAAATAAATGGAAGCAGTGAACGACAATTGCTTTTTTTTTTCTTCACGTGTTTTGTATTTCTTTCTAGTAAACACACTTCTGATCGATAATGCATACTAATATGATAAAAAAATTTTCTTTGTGGTGATTAAATTTCTCTAAACTCCAGTAGGAATTCTCTTTACACTTATTTATCATTGGCACACCAAATATTTCTTTAGGGTGTCTATTTTGTTTTCCCCTAGTTTCCATTTTTCTTTTATATTCTTCTTCTTCTTCTTCTTCTTCTTCTTCTTCTTCTCCTCCTCCTCCCCCTCACCCTCCTCCCCTCCCCCTCACCCCCTCCTCCCCTCACCCTCCTCCCCCCCTCCTCCTCCATAATTGTTCAGGCTGGCAGAATCGTTAGCACGCCAGGCGAAATGCTTAGCGGTATTTCTTCTGCCATTACGTTCTCAGTTCAAATTCCGCCAAGGTTGACTTTGCCTTTCATCCTTTCGGGGGTCGATAAAGTAAGTACCAGTTACGCACTGGGGTCGATGTAATCGACTTAATCCCTTTGTCTGTCCTTGTTTGTCCCCTCTATGCTTAGCCCCTTGTGGGCAATAAAGAAATAAGAAACGTTAGCATGCCAGTCGAAATGCTTAACGGTATTTCGTCCACTGTTAGATTTTGAGTTTGAATTCCACCAAGGTCGACTTTGCCCTTCATCCTTTTGGGGTCAATAAAATTAGTACCAGTTATGTACTGGGTTCGATGTAATCGACTTAATCCCTTCCTCAAAAATTTGAGGCCTTGTGCTTCCAGTAGAAAGGATTATTATTGTTGTTGTTGTTGTTGTTGTTGTTGGAAACAAATTATTATTATTTCAATTTGTCATCTTCAAAATGTTTCCTTCTCTGCCATTTTCCCCTTTCTCCCTCTCTGTTCCTCTTTTCCATTACTTGTCACCTTCTTTAAAATTTCTTTCCTCTTTTGTTTATATCTTCTCTATTCCCATATTCTTCATTTTTCCTTGCATTTTCTCCTTCTTCCTCTTTTTCCTCTTCCCTCCTTCTTTATTTTTTCTCTTTCTTCATTACTTATGACACAAGTGAGACAATTTCAGAGAAAATATAGCACAGATTAAATAGCAGATATACAGTAACAGCACCGACTTAAACAACATAAAATTGCAGGTGATTTGTAGTGCATGCACTAACGATCAGTGATATCTCACTGTCTATCTATCCCTCTATTTATCTCTCTCTCTTTCTCTCTCTCACTTTCTCTATCTATCTATCTATCTATCTATCTATCTATCCATCTATCCATCTATCTATCTATCTATCTGTCTGTCTATCTATCTATCTATCTATCTATCTATCTATCTATCAATCTATCCCTCTATTTATCTCTCTCTCTTTCTCTCTCTCTCACTTTCTCTATCTATCTATCTATCTATCTATCAATCTCTCTCTCTCTCTCTCTCTCTCTCTCTCTCTCTCTCTCTCTCTCTCTCTCTCTCTCTCTCTCCCTCTCTCGCTCTCTCTCTCTCTGAGAGTGTAAAATCGATCTGCTCAAATGCCACAATGATCAATACATAGGAATACATTCAAATATGAACTAGAAGTATTGTTAGTATTGTAAACTTAATCAAACACACATACTCAATCCATGTGATTTGCCTGCTCATCAGTCAGCTGCAATGTGACACAGTGGAGATGATTCTTTCAAAGCGCCAGACGTTACAACACCTAAAGTCATAGACAGGTGAGAGAACGCATCCCAAATCCTATCCAGGAGTGATTGACATCGATGTGACACAATTTCCGTGTCTTATCAACATCATGTACTGGAACCAAACTGAATAGCCAGCCTATGACCATATATGCAAGAAAGTGTGAAAACCATTTGCTGGTGTGCCCTGACAGAGCATATTTAGGAATAAATTCAAATATGAATTAGAGCAGCACTTGTGTTGTAGATATTGTTGAACACACATGCACAGTATATATGCTTTGGTTGTTTGCCAGTATGCTGCGATTTTACAGAGTAGAGATGACTCTTTGAAACTACCCAGTGTTAAAACACTCAAATGTTTTAGACAGGTGAGACAATTCACCCTAAATTTTATCCAGGAGCAATGTACATTGATGTTTCACCATTTTTGTATCTTATCAACATCATGTTACTGGAAAAGAATTTACAGTAACAACATCATGTTACTAGAAAGGAGGTAAGCTGAATAGCTTGTCCATGCCTATATGCAAGACAGTGTAAAAGCCATCTGCTGGTATGCCCTGATGATCAATATATTCATCATCAGTACCTGATTTAGCTCTGTATATTTATGTATATCGCTAGCACAGCAGTCCTGCAATTTCCAGCTGCATGGTATCTATCATTGACAAAGCCAGAAGAGGCCAAAATCTATCAATAACAAAGCCAGAAGAGGCCAAAGCTAATACAGGTAACCTGGTACAAATGAAAGGTTGATATTCCAGGTGAGAAGACTGCTGCAGATGGTTGTTATTCCAGGTGAGAAGACTGCTGCAGATGGTTGTTATTCCAGGTGAGAAGACTGCTGCAGATGGTTGATATTCCAGGTGAGAAAACTGCTGAAGATGGTTGTTATTCCAGGTGAAAAGACTGCTGCAGATGGTTGAACATTGTATTCAGTTCTCGTGCGGAACCCAAATTCCCTCTTTGCATGTTTTCCCAATTTGTTTGAGATGCTCGTGAATAGTTGAACATGGCACATGAAATGTTTGTGCCAAATCTCTGATGCTTTGACATGGATCCAATACAAGAGCCTCACTCAAAATGTTGTCGTTCGAAGTGGGTCATCTTCTAGAGCGAGGCTTGTCAGATATGTCACAATTGCCACCCTGAAACTTTTTCAACCAAAGCTGACATGTCCAAGCTTTCACTGCATCTGGATACACTTTGCAGATGATTTTTATTGCTTCTGTAGCAGTAGTTTTCTTTGTTGACTCATACAGTAAGCAATGGTGAATATCTTGTTACATAAAGTTCTTATCTTCCTTGGGTTTAATTACCAGAATAACTATGTATGACATCCTGTTGGATAGAAGAGGTGATATAAACTATTTTGCGACAGTCCCCACCCATTCAACCTTGGTTCTAACATGATTGGTTGATTTATATTTCATTGTGGTAAAATTACTTTCCAAACCTCCTAATACATATTCATGCAGGCATGCATACATACATACATACATACATACATACATACACACACCTACGCACATACACACACATGCATACACACACATACACACACATATACACACACATTCACACACATACATACATACATGCATACATGCACACACACACACACACACATACATTCATTCATACATACACATATACGCAGAGAGAGATACACACACACACACACACATACATACATACACACACATTCACACGCACATACACAACTCACAAACACACACCCACACATACACAGCACACAAATACATACATACATGCATACATACATACAAAAATTGCTTGCTTTTGTGATATAAATCAATCTTCTCAAAAAACCGGCCAAAACCTGCCAGAAGAGAGATCAAAAACAATGTAAACACACCACTGCCACCATCACCAAATTCTCATGCCTCTCCAAATATGGCTGAGACAACAGAAACAACTGTGGAATATATTCAACTTGGAAACATCCGAGAAATCTTTTCTACTTCCTCAAAACTCTCAGTAAGTATCAGATCTTTCTTAACAAGATTAAGAAAAAATCCAACTGTTCTAATGTTTAGAGTTTAGAGTTCTCAACAATGTCGCTGGTGAGCACATGGAATCATGTGATGTTACTGAAATATTAATACCCTCATATACATAAATGCCATCACTCTTGACCAAGGGTGGGGAAACTTTTTAGTGTGGCAAGCAAAAATTTCCAGTGGAAAAGGTCCACGGGCGGACCACTAGTTCTAGCTCTTATATCTGTGTAATTTCTTTGTTGATGTGTATATGTGTATATGTATATGTATATATATGTGTGTATATGTGTGTATATGTATGTGTATATATGTATGTGTATATGTATGCGTATATATGTATGTGTCTGTATGTATATATATGTGTATATATATATGTGTATATGTATGTGTATATATGTATGTGAATGTGTGTATATGTATGTGTATATATGTATGTGTATGCGTATAAATATATGTATGTGTCTGTGTATATGTATGTGTATATATATATGTATGTATACGTATATGTATGTGTATATGTATGTGTATATATCTGTGCATATGTCTCTGTATATGTATGAGAGAGATATACATGCATATAATATAGATATTATGTACATATATGTATATATCTTACTTATATATTCACTTGTTTTACATCCATTTTTTTCACACAAGCATGGTTGAGTAAATACAGATTATTGAAGCATATTTTTTACAGCCCAATGTTCTTCCTATCTCTAGCTCTAACTTCATTTCAAGGAATTTTATTTCATTCCCCTTGATTTTAAAAGCACAAGGCTTGTAGACAATTTGTTGATAGAGAATATCAATATTCAAATGTTAACACAGAATGCAAGCAGTCATACAATTACACACAGACATAGTGTTGTTGTTGGCACTCCATCGCTTACGACGTCGAGAGTTCCAGTTGATCCGATCAACGGAACAGCCTGCTCGTGAAATTAACGTGCAAGTGGCTGAGCACTCCACAGACACGTGTACCCTTAACGTAGTTCTCGGGGATATTCAGCGTGACAAGGCTGACCTTTTAAATTACAGGCACAACAGAAACAGGAAGTAAGAATGAGAGAAAGTTGTGGTGGAAGAGTAGAGCAGAGTTCACCACCATCCCCTGCCGGAGCCTCGTGGAGCTTTAGGTGTTTTCACTCAATAAACACTCACAATGTCCAGTCTGGGAATCGAAACCGCGATCCTATGACCGCGAGTCCGCTGCCCTAACCACTGGGCCATTGCGCCTCCACACACAGACATAGATACATACATATAGATACATATATGTCCAACTGTGAATGTGTAAAATATACATGTGAAACAGTCTCAGATTAATGTACCGATGTGTATGAAGGTGTAAAAATGGTGAAAATTATGATGATAAAAGCAAACATAATGATAGGTGGGAGGAAGTTTAATGATGTTGCAAATGGTGAAACTGATGATGGTAATGTTTGGAGCAGGTCCATAGTAACAATAATAGAATAATGACAACAGGGATGAAGATGATGATGACGATGATGATAATGATGATAGTGAGACAATGACGATGGTAACTTTAAAATAATTTGAACTAATGGAACAAAAGCTGATATTTCCTGTATACATTTATGTGTATCTATGCATATATATATGTATATATTTAGTTATATATATACATATAAATATATATATATATATATATATATATATACACACACACACATACACACACTCACACACATATGAATACACATACATGCATATATGTGTGGGTGTCTGTATATTTACATACCTGTGTATGTATGTATGTATATACATATATATATACATACACATATACATATATATATATATACATACACATATACATACATATATATACACACACATAATACATATATACACGCACAATACATATACATATATATATACACATATATATATGTATAAATATATATAGATATTTATACATAATTAATATATATTTACACACACGCACGCATACATATATATGTACTATATATTGTACAAGTATATATATATTATACACTTTATATATATATGGGTGTGTATGTGTGTATACTTGTGCATGTGGGTGTATATATCCATACCCACCCACCCACACTCATACACACACAAGCCTACCTCTTCCTCATTTACTGCACCTATTTTATCATTTTATCTTCCTATTTCAATATAAAGATTGTTTTCAGTTGCATTGGGAAGTTGTGCATGTTATTGTTCATGTTCTCTCTATTGTTATCATTCTTCGATGCTGGCTTCAATTAACAATATCCTGATTCGCTACCACTACACCACCCTAGTTTGTTTCCATGTTGCTGAGATGCTCAAAATATCTGGCAAAGTAGGGTACATGTTAATAACCTGAATAGTTAATCAGTTAATACAGGAAGGTGTCATACCGAATGACTGGTGTAGCAGCATCAATGTAAATTGCTACAGGGACAAAGGAGACGTGTAAGGGAGTGGAAATTGCAGAGACATCGAATTTTTTGATGAGGGTATGGAAGGTCAAAGAAAATACCACAGAATAATGTTAGTGAAACACATCATCATCATCATTTAACGTCTGTTTTCCATGCTGCCATGGGTTGGATGGTTTGACCGAGAACTGATAAGTCAGGGAGCTGCACCAGGTTCCAATCTGATCTGACAAGGTTTCTACAACTGGAAGCCCTTCCTAATGCCAACCACACCAAAAGTGTGGTGGGTGCTTTTTATGATTTGTGCATTGGTGCATTGGACAATGGGTGCATTGTCAGATCAATGGCACAGGCGCCATTGATCTGACACCGGCATCGGCCGCGACTACACTCTCACTTGGCTTGACAGGTCTACACAAGCACAGTATATTGCCAAAGGTCTTAGTCTCCTGTCACTGCCTCCATGAGGCCCAGTGCTCAAATGCTGCTTTTTTACATGCTACCAGCATGGGTGCCAGTCAGATGGCACTGATATCGGCCATGACTCCAATTTCACTTGGCTTGACAGGTCGTCTCAAGTACAACATATTGCCCAATGTTTGAAGGGTGCTTTTTACATGCCAGTTATGTGACACCAGCCATGACTATGATCTCACTTAGCTTGACGGGTCTTCTCAAGCTCAGTGTATTGCCAAAGGTCTTGTTCACTTGGCATTGCTTCCATGAAGCTCAACATTCAAAGATACATGCTTCACTATTTCATCCCATGTCTTCCTGGCTCTACCTCTTCCACAGGTTCCCTACACTGTTATAGTGCAGGACTTCTTCACATGGCTGTTTTCATTCATACGGCTGTGTGAAGAAGTGCCACACTCTATCAGTTTGGTTTTATTCTCAGAGGTGCTACCACAGATACCACCTTCCAGGTGAGGCAACACCAGAAGTACTTAACTAAGGATAAAGTACTATACATGGCATTTGATAACTTAGAGAAGGATTTTGACTGGGTACCATACTCAGTAATCTGATGGGTTTTTTTTTTTATATAAGAAAGCCCCAAATAAGGTGAGAAGCCATTTAGCGTAAGGGACTATGAAGAAGAAGTTAAGACAAAAGGAATGAACTTACTTCAGACCTGAAAGAGTTCAGGTCATAAGAAGGAGAAAAACAATGAGAAGGAGGATAGTTCCAAAGCTATGACTATTAAAAGACTTCCTTATTCATTGAAGCACAACAGCATTTGGGTGAAGATACTCTGCGTTTCAAGTCAGGTGATCTGGAATTAAGAGAGAAAGTTTATCAGAGCACTTCCTACAGCAATCACAATAGAAAAGACTGAGACTGGATCATCATGTACAGTTCTCAAAAGCCTAAAATGAAAGGCTTGTTAGAGCTGTACAAAGTATATACAAGGGTGCAGTTAGTAATGTAAAAGTCAGCAATGAGTTTAACAATGACTTCAGCTTGAAGACAGGAGTCTGTAAAAGTTCAGCCTACAACCCCTATAGTCCTACACAGAGGACTTCATGACTGACTGTCCTTGGGAACTATTTTATGTTGATGATTTAGTTTTTACAGCTGAATCTTTAGTAGAATTAGAGTAGAAATTCCAGACATAGAAGCTAGAATTAAGAGGTCTGACAGTAAACATAGCATAAGTTAGATGTAAAACAGAAGACAGGATCATGGTCCCATCAGGGAAAAAAGCCTTGCTCAGGATGTAGAAAATGAGTAAGTAGGAACTCCATCTGCTTTACTCATCTAGGGACACACAAGAGGTATCATCTAGTGTCATCTTGGGACACAGTGTCATCTTGGGACACAGTGTCATCTTGGGACACAGTGTCATCTAGGGACACAGTGTCATATTGGGACACACAAGAGGTGTAGTGAAATCACAGACAGACTAACAATGGAGGCAGGATTTGTATGTGGCAGATGCACTGAGGCAACAAGCACAAAGAGCACACCGGAAAAGCATTCTCTTAAATGCTCAAGGGACTTACTGGAAGTCATGACATGCATGGCAGTGAAGGTGGTTGTTCTGAGAGTATGGCAACCAGGGTAAGAACAGGCTGGAAAAAGTTCAGGGAGTTACTATTGCTATTGGCAACAAATGTCTTTTCCCACAGATTATACGAAAGATTATTTAATCCCACAGATTATATGAAAGGCAGATTATACGATGCTTGTGTTAGAACTGCAATGCTACATGGTAATGAGATATGGGTCTTAGACGCAGAGGATATGAGAAAATAGGAAAGAAATAAGGCTAGCATGTACAGATATGTTCTAGACTTAACCACTCTTCATCCTGAAGAATATCCATAATTTAACAGCTGGAAGGAAAGAAGATTGTATCATAGAACTTGGCTGAAACTGTATTTCTGAGAGAATGAAAGACAGATTGACCTTTACAGGATATGAACTTTAATTGCAAAAGGCATTTTATTGAATGTTCTAATGATTCTGCCAAACCACCACCACATATACGCATACCAACCTACTTATCTACCTACCAATCTATCTACCTACCAATCTATCTACCTACCTCCATCCATACAAGCACACACACACACACACACACACACACACACACACTGCAAGACAGATAAACAGGCAAGTACATAAACAATTGATTTAAAGTACATCACATCCATGCCATGTGAATCAGCTCAGTTCCTGCAAAGTGGACAGCCATCTTCCCTGGAGTTTACCAGAGATTCCACAACATAAACATAGAAAATATAAAAAGCAAGCAAAACTAAGAAGAAAAGAAAGGATGAAGAAATTATCAATGATTTTGGCATTACTCTTTAGTTAACTATTTCTTAACTGTCAAAATCAGAAACAATATATTTATGTATGCTTGTGTGTATGTATGTATGTATGTATGTATGTATGTATGTATGTATGTGTGTGTATATATATATATATATATATATATATATATATATATATATATATATATATGGAGGAAGGGAAAGAGAGAGAGGGGGAGAGAGAGAAAGAGAGATGGCTGGATGAATGTACAGATGTGTGGGTGGATAAGCATAAAAACTTGTGTAGGTATGATCTTCCTTAACTTAGAGATAAACACTTTCTGTCTACAAATAGGTTCCACAAAATATTTAACAGACACATCTTAAGAGTTTCTTTTAGCTGTGCATCCAGTATAAACGAAATATCGTTAGGTAAATCCACACTTAAAACAGAGGCAGGATGCTTGTACACAAGCAACACTATATATTCCCTTAATGACTACTGCAACAAAAAGACAGTTGTATATGTGTCATCAAAGGACCCCAAGCAGATAGTGTGATGTTTGGAAGTTTGTGGGCATGACAGAAGGTCCTTTCAGAACTTGATTTAACAACCATAAGTCTTCCCTTAATATCCAGGATAAACACAATATCACAGCCATGGCTAAGCATATATGGTCATTGAAGGAAAAGACCATGGATTACAACTTCAAGTGATGAGTGCTGAAGAAGTGCAAGCAATGCCTAAGCAAAAAAAAAAAGAATTATATTAAAAAGCTCTCTTCAATCAGATACCCATTTAAAGTGCAGGAATAAATTATTCCACTCATGCCCTTATAAAAGAAAATACATGATCACTTACCTACAAGTTCCATCACGATTATAAACATAAGGACATCCACCATCACAATCTGAGAGCCCAGCAAAGTTCTGACCACACCAAACCATACACACATAAACACACTTAACACATCTACCACATATATGTTTACAGACTTGGCCATCTACACAATACCCACTTCAAAACCTGCTGCACACATATTAGCCCCATGCTACCCTCAATTCAGACCATTTTTGCTGGCAGTCACTACGGACAGTTTTTTTGTGGGGCAAGGGGCGTAACTCTTGATAAATCACCTCTCTTAATTCCCTCCAGCAACTGGTCATGATGTGCTTCCAATTCTTTCTTTGTTGTTCCTTCTTTTCCATCTTGGCCCAAATTGTTTAATTAAATCATCTTCCCATAATTAGCTTGCTTTTAGGCTCAGTTAACCTTGGGTAAGAAAGAGAGAGAAAGAGGGAGAGTGTGTGTGTGTGTGTGTGAGTTTACATGGTTTATAAATTATATCGTGATTTTATTTAATCTGAGATAATTTCAGACAACATGGTCTTATGTAAAAGAATTTAAATTTCATAGAATATTCTGTTGTCAGAGCAACAACTTGCAGCCAGTAGCAGAAATGCTCGTTGTTTCAGTTTTTTCCTCATCACATCACTTACTTTTCATTATTATCCAATATTTTCCCCTTTTTATTAACAAAAGAAGAAAAAGAAACATGAAAAATGTGCAGGCAAGAAAGTCAGAAATTGCCCTCTTATTTAGGTTGATTAAAGCAATCCTATGGCTCATTCCAAAGCAAAATATTTTGCTTATTTTTTTGTGTGTGTTACTACATAGTGGAGGCGCAATGGCCCAGTGGTTAGGGCAGCGGACTCGCGGTCATAGGATCGCCGTTTCGATTCCCAGACCGAGCGTTGTAAGTGTTTATTGAGCAAAAACACTTAAAGCTCCACGAGGCTCCGGCAGGGGATGGTGGCGAACCCTGCTGTACTCTTTCACCACAACTTTTTATCACTCTTACTTCCTGTTTCTGTTGTGCCTGTAATTCAAAGGGTCAGCCTTGTCACACCGTGTCACGCTGAATATCCCCGAGAACTACATTAAGGGTACACGTGTCTATGGAGTGCTCAGCCACTTGTACGTTAATTTCACGAGCAGGCTGTTCCGTTGATCGGATCAACTGGAACCCTCGATGTCGTAAGCGATGGAGTGCCAACAACAACAACATTACTACATAAGCATCACCAACTGCCTACCCTGAGTAATTACTCATGGCATATGCCTAACGCATATATAAAAGTTGAAATCTACTCCACAGTAAAGTCATTAAAATACTCAAATATGTCACATGAAGTATGAACTAGATTTAGGTTGATATTTTAAATGGCGACGAAAACCATGTATATCAGAGGTTGTTGGTAGAAGTTTTCAGATCAGTTTGAAGAAAGAATGTCCATCTGTGCAGATTCTGATATTTTCTTTGGAAAACAAGCAAACTATTTCTGAATTAAGCTGAGCAAAGAAAGGAACATAAATGTGAAATGGAAGAAAAGAAACCCAATCGACACTACGGTTCTATCGAAACTTGATTTATGAAGAAGGATGGATCTACAGCTATCTCAAATTTCATTATCACTACATTTGCAATGACCAGCAACTTAAATGGACTACTTACGTGCATGCATGCACAAACACACACATTTGTACATACAAACATACATGCAGACATACAAACAAATACACATACACACATACACATATACACATACATATATATATATATATATATATATATATATATATATAGATATATATATATATATATATATATATATACATATATATATATGTGTGTGTGTGTGTAGATATATATGTAGCTATATCTTTATATATATATATATATATATATATATATATAATATACGTACACACACACATCGTTGCTATTAAACTGTCGTATGTCTAAATGTATTTTCTTCAATATTTATTTTTGCTTGCAATAGCCAGTTCTTTTTCTCAAACTATCGTATCTCCAGCTTCTTCAAATTACAAGATATCAAAAATTGTTAAAGTGTAGCACAACAGTTTTTGCTATGGAATGGTGAAACTGTTTTTCCATTTTCTGAAAAAGCAATGTTTTGGACTTACAACACTTTTGCATAATAGCAACCTTATATATGTTAAACCGTCGTATGTCCAAATTTGGTCAAATGTGTTTTTCCAATATTTATTTTTGCTTGCAATAGCCAGTTCTTTCGGTCAAACTATCACATCTCCAGCTGCTTCAGATACTAAGATATCAAAAATTGTCAAAGTGTAGTACAAAGGTTTTGCTATGGAATGGTGAAACTATTTTTTCATTTTCTGAAAAAGCAACATTTGGGCTTATGACTCTTTGCATAATAGCAATGATAAATATATATATATATATATATATATATATATATATAGACATAGCCAGGAAACTATCAAAGTCTATTGAATCAGAACCCACTTATACATCTGCACAATTAAGACAGAGGCAAACATCTAGAACATTGCTCTGAATGTTCCCAAATTGAAAAATTAAATTCTGTTTCTTTGAAGAACTATCTCACAGGCTATCATGATTATAAAGTGCAACACTATCAATAAATTTACAAAACACCAGAAATGGCCAAAAGATAAACTAGGAAAGTAGTTTGGGGAATCAAAAACAAAATCCTTAAATTCCAAATTTTATCAACTGAAACAAGAACTAACAGCTACAGCTGAGAAATTAAAATATAAACCTGTATAAATGGAAAACACTGAACAGATTGATTGCTAGAAATCCCAAACCAGTCTGTTGCAGCTTCAGCAAAAACAACACAGAATCAGTAAAAAAAAAATCCCATCAATAAAATAAATGGAAAGCTACTGGAGATCAATTTGGGAAGGAATGATAAATTCAATGAAAAAGCTCAATGGGGAGATAAATTAAAATAGCATGTTGAACAAAAATTATAAATTCAACACTTCGGTACTAGATACAGTCCTGATAAAAATATCAAATAGAAAATCACCTGGTCAAGATCGTATTACAGGATATTGGTTAAAAATTTTTCAACTTTTATCATTGAGATTAAATAACACTGCATGGAGAAAGTATTAAGAACACACAGCGGTCAACTGCTTTCACCACTATGTATGTGTGTATGTATGTATGTACGTACATATGTATGTAGATTTGTGTTTCTTTTTTATGTATGTATTCTCGTGCATATAGCTGCATGTCTAGACATGCTCATATATACTGAAATGATAAACTTCTGGATATTTCTACAGATTTTCATAGTTCCATTGATGGCTTGGATCTGTAGTCTTCAAACCAGCTTTCTCCTTTCTGGTTTTGAGAAAACTAATTTCTCAAGATTGATACTTAAGCAGTGTGTTACATATTCCAGTGCCTCAATAATTACAGGTATAAACCTCAACTTGTAATCTGGATAGAGTAACTGTAGATTTCTTAATAGCTCAGCATAGGTATTTTCTTTTTCACTGATCTTCAGCTTTATGTTAACATCCACTGGGCAGCTTATTTCCACAACACTACACAGTTTCTCTTCTCTATCCCAAATCATTATGTCAGGTCTATTATGTTTACATTTTACTGAAGTTTTCAAGGGGACACTCCACCAGTACTCTTTCTTAATATGAGTGGCTATGGCTTCCACCACACTGTAGGTTCTTATTTCTTTGGCTCCAGGGTTATACTTCTGATGGATCTCATTATATGGTGTCTTAGAGTCAACATCATATCTCATCGGTAGATAATACCATGATGACATTTTCAGACAGAATCAGCGAATGAATGAGTGAGTGAGTGAAAGAAAGAATGAATGTATGTATGTATGCCTCTTCTATTTTTTTAGTTATTATAAATCTTCCGCTGAGGAGGGAGCTGGTTTCCAACAAAGATACAAGACTCCATCTTTGAGATGTAGTTAACACAGACAAATTTACATTTGGAACTTGAGAAAAGTCTTGCATATTTTTACTGTTCTACTCACAGATTGCACTTGTAATGTACGAATTAGTTGGTTGATTTCTCTTTCTGAAACTCCCAGTTTATCCAGATTCTCCTTTAAGCATTTACTAACAAAACCTAGTGCTCCAATTATTATTGGTACGAATATGAATTCATTCATAGTCTGGAGGTCTATTGAATCAGAACCCACTTATACATCTGCTGGAGGTTTCAAAGCAGTTGTCCATAGATATCCTCCTTTTCTTTGATTTTCAGAGGGATGTTTATATCTGCAGGGTAGCTGACCTCTATGATGGTACATACCTTTGCCCCTCTGTCCCAAACAGCAATATCCAACCTGTTATGTTTACATTTGACAGAAGCTTTAATGGGAATATTCCACCAGTATTCCTTGAGTTGGTGTTTATGAGTGTATTCCATAACAGAGGGATTTTCTAAGTCTATTTCAGGACAGTCTTTTTTGCGGATGGCATTGTAAATTGTTTTAGCAACAACATCATGCCATATAGGGAGGTAGTAATGTGACAACATTTTAGGACAGCTGCTAATCACATGTGTGATGTCTTCCACAGAAACATGACATAGCCTACACACCTTGTGATTACAAGAGTGTCACTGTCTCTCTTGTTCACCAGGTACTTTGTAGCAATCTCCTGTTACTGGATTGCAAATGCATAGCCTTCAAAGTGTGGTGTGATGTAGTGGTCTTGTGTCCAAGAGAGGCTGCACTTCATGTATGTACTTATGCATGTATGTATGTATATATGTATGCATGCATGTGTACATGTATGTGTGCATGTATGTATGTTTGTAGGCATGCATGTAAGTAGGTAGTCTATTTTCATTGCTGGTCATTCCACTTGTAGTAATAGGGAAATTCTAAATAAGTGTAGATTATTTGTAGCTTCAAACAAGTTGAGAGAAAAGAAGTAAGTGTGGGGCTGTATAGAGCATCTATTAATTGATAAAATAACTATTAAGAACTGCAGAAAATTTGCTGTGGTAGAACTAGACTAGTAAAAAGCCTTTTATATTGTACCACCAGGGTGGGTTTTCAAAGCAATGCAATTAGCCAAAGTCTTGCCTCCACCAATAGCTACCATCCACCACATTACTAAAACCTGGTTCTCCTCCCTACTTCTTAGAAGTGGCAACAAACACATCAAATCTGACAACGTAAAGGCATCCATCAAGGCAACGGTTTGCCAGTACAGTTATTTATTCCTCCATACTTGATCAAACATTGCAATTATAGTAATGGATCCTGGACATCTCACCTTTTCTTTGTTGATGACTTGAAACAGTATGGACCATGTATTAACCACATGAAAAAGTAACTGGATCTCATATTCCAATTCTCTAAAGGCAACAGAATGTTGTTGCCAAGTTCAAATGTACAGTTTTAGTGCTAAAATGTGGGAAACTTTTACCTTTGAAGGCACTAAATAGGAAGAACCTAAAAATACAATCTTTACTCTCTGGTGAAAACTACAAGAATCCTGGGCATGATTGTCAACCATGGTACACCTATCAATAAAGTGAGGACAAGGGTGCAATCCCTCAAAACAGTTAAACACCATTTGGTTTTCGGAATGTTTTGCTTACCGCAAGCATGTCACATACAATAGTACTGCTCAAACTATCTGATGTGGTGTACTGACAGTTTTTTTTTTCCAGTGTGCCAGGGACCAGTAAAGTTTTTTAGTAATATTAATTTATACCGGAAACAATATATATAATGAATACAATAAAAGTTGACAATTTTTTCATCTCATAATTATTTTGTAAACAAATAATACAATTTTACATAAGTATTTTATAAGCATTTTATAATGTTTCTTTCTGTCCTGGAAACTCACCACGTACTGGCTCATGGACCACCACTTTGAGTAGCACTGCCCTACAACACCTATCCTCATACCCACATTTAACCTTCTAAACCAATCACTACAAGAGTTCGACCAGATAGGCACATGACCTTGCAAGCTGTTCAGTGTCACGGGGAAACTTCACCTTCAGTGGAGCTATAGACAGACTATGCTTCCCAAGCAAGGATGGTGGTTGTCTTAAACCTGTATTGATGTCATATGAAATACATATGACAACACTTATAACCGTGGAAAGAGACCGGTAACCATTTAACACTTATAACCGTGGAAAGAGACTGGTAACCATTGAAGCAACACTTATAACCGTGGAAAGAGACCAGTAACCATTGAAGCAACACTTATAACCGTGGAAAGAGACCAGTAACCATTGAAGCAACACTTATAACCGTGGAAAGAGACCAGTAACCATTGAAGCAACACTTATAACCGTGGAAAGAGACCAGTAACCATTGAAGCAACACTTATAACCTTGGAAAGAGACCAGTAACCATTGAAGCAACACTTATAACCGTGGAAAGAGACTGGTAACCATTGAAGCAACACTTATAACCGTGGAAAGAGACTGGTAACCATTGAAGCAACACTTATAACCGTGGAAAGAGACCGGTAACCATTTAATCCAAGTTTGCAAGCATGAAAGCAACATCATTAGGAAAGCTAATGAACCTGAGGAAAGGCATGAAATAAAAGCTGATACAGGTCTCACCCCAAAGAGAATCAGAAAATTTTAACATAAAACAAAATTTTTAAAAAATGGACTGGTTTATTGAGAATTTACCACATTGGTACAAGGCATAAAACCCTTAAAACACAGGAAACAAATCACATGAAAAGCTTGGCATGGAGTACCAATAAATGTATGACATCCCACTTTGAAGGTTAACTCCAAGGTTAATTCAAGAGCAAGAGGTCCCCAACAAGTACTTACAGCATAGAAGGCAGGAAACATTGATGCTCAACAAGTGGAAGCTTTGCACATCTGAAGCTGAAGACATCGACTACATTATTGCCAACTGCAAGAGACTGTCTTTTAGATATTGTCTTCTCATGAGGCATGATGCAGTGGTCAGAATAATCTGGACCAGAATAGGAAAAATGGAAATATCATCAGGTAAAGATGACTATATTGAGACTGGTGGATCAAAAGAATATTGGTGGAGCTTCAAAATTAAAACACAACCAGCTAAATATTGTTGTATGGGATCTTTTTACTCACTTGGGCTTTGCTATGAATGCATATGAGTATGAATGTTATTATGTAAAAAGATATGCTTTGGATCTGCTGTGAATCAGCTGTTCTCTGGACACTAATGTGGTAAAAAAAATACAAGAGAAAGAGAACATCTATGGACCATTGGTAAGGAGTTTACAAATACAGTACCCAAGACCAACAGAGTATGTATCAACCTGCTAGGTTGCTATATATCCTGTTGTCATATGGCTAGAAGTAGAGAAGGAATGAAACTGTAATTCATACACTACAAATGATCCCAATAGCTAGAACAATAAAGATCTACAATGCTTTCTTAAGATTTAAAGAATGATGAATAAAACAAAACATGCTCCTTCACAACCTTGCAACTAGGTAGGTGGCCAGTCAGAATGAACTCTACATTAAAAAGAGGAAAAAATAAACATTAAAACAGATATACACATATACATTCATATATTACAAAGTACAAATGGGTAAAAATAAAAATTGTAAAAAGAATATGCTACATATGAGATTTATTAAAGATTACTGGTGAATGTATTGAAAGAGTAAGTAACTGAAAATATTTCAGTCTGAGATAAGTCTCGGAGACTCTGAAATTATGAAGTGAAGAAAGCATTAAGAAGAGTTTTATTAATTAATTTTTTTACTTTTCAAATGAACAGTGGCGAGTGCTTTGTTTTTTTTTTTCTTTTTCATGATGAAGTAGAAAAACGTCAGAAATAAAGAAAAAACAGAATTGTGAGGAAGAAAATCTAAAATGAAGCAAAACAAAAAAAGAGAAATCAAAAACATGAAAATAAAAAATAAATGAAAACAGAAATTTCGCTGACAAGAAATTCTTACAGCTGGAGAGTTTCATGAGGTTGAAGGAAATACAGTGATACCTCACAGTACAAGTTTAATTCGTTCCATGACCGAGCTCGTCTTATGATTTACTCGTTTTACAAATCAAATTCCCCATTGAAATTAAATAAATATAATTAATCTGTTCCAGACCCCAAAAACCACTCAAAAGTAATTTTTTGAGTTTTAAAACAGAAATGGCGTAGTTACAAGTAAAATGACAGTTATAAAAAAGAGAATGCAAAAAGAAATATGTAAATTGGTTTTATTAACTGAATTACCTTAAAAATGAGACTTTTCCGCTTGTACTGCAGATTGTGGATTTCCACTTGTACTGCATTTTCCCACTCGTACTGAGGATTTCTGCTCATACTTCAAGACAAAAATGTGCACAAGTCTCAGCTCATCCAGCAAAATACTTGTACAATGAGACACTCATACTGCAAGGTTCTACTGTATTAGTAAAAATATACATGGAATAATGATGATAATAATTCTTTCAACTATAGGTGCAGTGGAGGCACATGGCCTAGTGGTTAGAGCAGCGGACTCGTGGTTGAGGGATCTTGGGTTCAAATCTCAGACCGGGTGAGGTGTATGTTCATGAGTGAAATACATAAGCTCCATGTGGCTCTGGCAGAAGGTAATGGTGAACCTCTGATGACTCTTTCACCACAACTTTCTCTCACTCTTTCCTCCTGCATCTACCAGCTCACCTGCAACAGACCGGCGTTCCATCCAGGTGAGGAACTTATACGCCAATGAAACCAGGAAACTGGCCCTGATGAGCCAGACATGGCTTGAGAAGGAACGAACAACTATAGGTACAAGACCTGATATTTGGGGGAAGGAGTCTAGTTAATTACAGCAACCCTCAGTGCTCAACTGGTATTTCTTCAATGTTCTCAAAAAGATGAAGGGCAAAGTTGACCTTCGTGGAATTTGAACTCAGATCATAGAATGTGAGAAGAAATGTCACAAATCATTTTGTCCCATGTGTTAGTGACTCAGCTTGCTCACCTGCCATTTCCACCTGTTCCTGCATACAATAAAGGGTATACAAAATTGTTACAAAAATATGTGAAGATATATACAAAGTTGTATGAAATGAGGGGAGAGATAGAAATGTAATACACTTCATTGAGATGTAATTAACAATTTTTTGTTTTACATTATACCAAATTCAATGTGTGTCAAAGTGTGTGTGTGTGTGTGTGTGTGTGTGTGTGTGTGTAGGCATCAAGTCGTAGAAATCAAGCTAAACCAGACTGAAGCCTGGTACAACACCCTGGTTTACTAGTTTCAGTCAAACCTTCTAACCCATGCCAGCATGGAAAACAGATGCTAAATCACACACACACACACGCACACACACACACACACACACACACAATTGAATGTAATATAATTTTTTAAATGCCTACAAGAATGAAATAAAGTTTGGTGGAGAGGTACCATGTCCCTAAGATATAGCTCACCCATGCACAGATGAGATGCCACCATCTAAAGTTGGATCAGAGCTATCCATGTTTCTTCCTCCATTCCACACATTGTATTGTAAACAGTTACAATACCTGTAAGCATTTTCTGAATTGAGAAGGTAAGTAGCTTTTTATGTCTGCTGGGCAGGTTTTTTTTTTCCAGCTGATAATAAATGAGTGCTTCTCAAGGATTCCACATAATATTGAAATTCTTTTTAGTTTATTTATTTCCTTTTTTATACTCTTATACATTTACTTTGATTATTTTTGTAATGGCATTTGACAACTTTAATAACAATAGAAAATGTCCATGGAGTTTAAAAGTTGAACAAAAGTTTCCTGTTTGTTATTTTCTTTTTTTTTTTTTTGTTTCTTCTATGTAGCTAATTAGTTAACAGACTAAAGTAACTGAAGCATACTTCACTAAACAAAAGGTTCATTAGAATGCCAGGCATTTTAATTTGCTTTATTCTGATGAAGAATGCAGTCGATGGGAAACCTGCAATTATTATTTTTCTTTCTTTTTTTTTATTCAGTAATTGGATTCATGGAAGAGGACTTGAAAGGGTTCAACTCTGGTCATTTTCAACTGCCAGTCTAACTCATTGCTTCATTTTCATTTGTATTTTCAAAGTTGAAAAGCCTGCTTCACAAAGATATGCTGACATAGATGGAAGCAATACATATAAAGCTCTCTCTCTGACAGGTAGATATTGCACATCAAAGGACCAAATTCTGATTGATTTCTCATATCTTTTGTCCTCAAATCACTCTTCAGCTCCAGAAATTCCCTTTGACGATCATCAATAACTTTTTCAACTGACAATTGAAATCAGTTTTGTGGGGGATGAAACCTCTCATTACTGAATTCTGAAATAGATCTTAGCTAATTTTCTAGTACTGTCAAGTGTTGCAAAATTCCATATGTTTTTCAAATTTTGGAAGCATTTGGTCTTCACCATTAACAACAACGATTTTCAAATATTGTAACTTTGTTTTATATTGATTTTTCTCTTCCAATTTTCCAGTTGGTTTACAAAAGCATTCAAAGAATCAATGAATTTATATTTGTATTCCTTCTTTGCATCTGAAGATTCAATATATTCAATTGCTCAAGAATATCGATCAAATAGGCAAGGTACATGATGGAGCTGGATTCAAAAGGGTGTTCCAAACAATATACCAAAAGTTATTAAATTCTTTTTAAAGTTGTAGCATTGGAAATATTAAGCATGAAAAGACATTCAAGCAAGGCCCCTATGCAGGTGACATGTAAAATACACCATTTCGAGCGTGGCCGTGGATCGTTACCAATGTTGCCTCCCTGGCACGTGAAAAGACATTCGAGCGAGATCGTTGCCAGTGCCGATGGACTGGCTCCTGTGCAGGTGGCACGTAAAATACACCATTTCAAGCATGGCCGTCGCCAATACCGCCTGACTGGCCTTCGTGCCGGTGACGCGTAAAACACCCATTACACTCTCGGAGTGGTTGGCGTTAGGAAGGGCATCCAGCTGTAGAAACTCTGCCAGATCAGATTGGAGCCTGGTGACGCCTCCTGGTCCACCAGTCCTCAGTAAAATCGTCCAACCCATGCCATCATGGAAAGCGGACGTTAAACGACGACGACGATGATGATGATGAAAACAACAGAATGCAACTGGGAAAAACTTTAACTTGACCTCTTGCCCTAAATATGAAAAATTGTATTGTGAAAGACACTGGAGAAATAAACTGGTGCTCCAGAATGGCTGCAGTCAAACGACTGAAACAAGTAAAAAGAATAAAAGAATAAACAGTACTGCACACAGGATGACCATCGATGTTAAGGCTCAAATTGCGTACAATACTAAATTGGAGGCATTTAGCTTATTTTCAATAGCAGTTTGAGGAATTAACTGATGTTGTATCATATCATTCATTGGTGTTTGTAAGATATGTTCACTCAAGTTAATTTACAGGGGAGGTTCTCTTTCTGAAAAACTACATCTCAGATATTTCAGAAAAGGATTCCTTTGAACAGTACTGTGTAGTGAACTTGCTGCATGTTTTCTCTCCCGTTCGTTGTCCCCTACAGTTTCTATCATATTGAGAGCATAAAATTTGATGAAAATATCTTCAATCATGTCTTTTTCTACTTTGTTACCTTCAGTAAAACAACATATGGAGCTTCCATAACGTTTCTGGTGATTTCTTGGAATGCTCCTGTTCCATCCAAATTCATCATTTAGACATTTCCATTATATTCTGGTTTCAGAGAATTTGTTTGGCAACAGATTGTTATGGATAGCACATTGAGATATTCCTCTCCATTGATGATAAATAGATATGAACTTATATTGAACTCGCTTAAAAGCAGCACTGTGTGCATCGGCTTAGGCTTTACCTGCTAGAAATAGCAGCCCAAACGTTTTAAAATCAGATCCCAATGCTGGATGTTTAAGAACCAAATGAAGGGTAGATTTTCAATCTAGGGATCATCCTGATTCCAAAATGGTATAATATGTCTATGTAGAACAAATGTAGGGCTGACTGGGCCTGCAGCCCAAAACTAAAGAGAGCTAAACAGCATGACTGCAATACATCTATAATGACTATATGCCCTACTGGTGTTTGATCAGAGGTTAAGGACAGATGAGAATTAATTCTATAATGCAATCATTCTATTGTTCCAGTCCCAAGTTGAATTCCAACTGTTGGCCAATTTGTCCCAAAGTTCTTATCTCAACATAAAATTAATGAAGCAAATGTCATTTATCTCCCCCTTGATCTCTGACACCGTCTGATAAATCCCAACCAAGATGGTGTGAATCAGCCAAGCTTTACCTGCTAGAAACAGCAAGCTAAATGCTTTTAAATCATCCCGATTCCAAAAATGTATAATATGTCTATGTAGAGCAAATGTAGATTGAGATACAGGGGTCCAGACGGACAGACAGACAGAATTCCGATTTTATTATTATAGATATATAAACCATTGTACTCCCTTTTTTGACAACCATGATGAGCCCAAAATTATATTATTAAAAACAATATTAATTCAAAGATAATAATAATAATAAATGGAATATTTCTACAAATAAAGAGTGAAATATTTATTTTTAATTTAATCTGTAACATTCAGTAAACTTTATTGATTATCATAAATTAAATTTAAAATAAACAGCAAGTCTATAATTCTACAGATTCTATGCAATCTAAAGAAAGTCGCATTTTATTGATTACTGATCCTAATTCTTTCCTGACACCTTAAAATTCTTCTCTAGGTAGCGAGCCCCTGTAATGGAGTATTGACATAGTTTTTCAGCAACAGTCTATCACCAAGATATCTACCCATTCAACTAGCACATCACCCTCATCACTTAATTTTGTTGTCCATTTTTCCCTATGGTCTTTAAAAATTACCATGAAACTCATATATCCATGTGACAACCAACGTCATTTCTTCTTTAGCCCTTTAGCATTTAAACCATCTATACTAGGCCCAAATATTCTCCTTGTTTTATGTTCAAATGGCCAGATCAGGCCTCTCAAACCTACCCTACAATGTCATTCTAATAATAAACAATCATATCATTTAAATCTCAAAATTATGAGATAATGCATGATTAATTCAAAACTATGTGAATACATAAGCATTACATTTAATAGAGTAATCTGAAGATGGCGAGCTGGCTGAAACATTAGCACGCCGGGCGAAATGCTTAGCGGTATTTCGCTTGCCATTACGTTCTGAGTTCAAATTCCGCTGAGGTCGACTTTGCCTTTCATCTCTTCAGGGTCGATAAATTAAATACCAGTTATGCACCAGTGCATAACTGTAATCGATTTAATCCCTTTGTCTGTCCTTATTTGTCCCCTCTATGTTTAGCCCCTTATGAGCAATAGATAAATAAGAATCTGAACAGTAAATGGTTAAATATAAGTTTGAAAGCTGAGCCAACAGAAAGGAGTTAGAATTATATGAAATCTCCAGATGGTTTAAATGCACAAGTTTCCGATATTTAAGAAGATAAAAAGTGTCAGCAGAAGGGCCTCCAAGACCCATGATTTGGATGTGGTCCAGACCAGTCCCATTAGAGTATAAGAAGTTAAGGGCCTAAGAACTTGCCTGAGTGGGGTTTCTTCTCTGAAGACCTGATTTTCAGTTCTCTTGTGAGTTTCCTACAACTGACACACATGGATACATAAAAACAAGTTAGAATGTTCCATCATTTAGGTTAGATCAGAGCAACCACCTTTCCAACCTTATACTGGAAACTGGTGCTCCAAGGTGTCTGGGTGCATTTTACCATTTGGACAAGGCAATAATTCTCCCTAGTCCTCTAGGGTAATTACACTCTAGTTTTGTACAGACTATTGTCTTTTACCAATAGTCTAGCATTCAAAAGTGGAGGCGCAATGGCCCAGTGGTTAGGGCAGCAGACTCGCGATCATAGGATCTCGGTTTCGATTCCCAGACCGGGCGTTGTGAGTGTTTATTGAGCGAAAACACCTAAAAGCTCCACGAGGCTCCGGCAGGGGATGGTGGCGAACCCTGCTGTACTCTTCCACCACAACTTTCTCTCACTCTTACTTCCTGTTTCTGTTGTGCCTGTAATTCAAAGGGTCAGCCTTGTCACACTCGGTGTCACACTGAATCTCCCCGAGAACTACGTTAAGGGTACACGTGTCTGTGGAGTGCTCAGCCACTTGCACGTTAATTTCACAAGCAGGCTGTTCCGTTGATCAGATCAACTGGAACCCTCGATGTCGTAAGCGACGGAGTGCCAACAACAGATGTAACATAATGTATTCTCATATATTGTTTAACTCCAGGTAATCCTGACTGAGAAAATCTTATAATTGACCTGTCTTTTCCTAAGTGCAGAGAGCTTGTGTGATTATATTATCCATATCCATTTTTAAAACCGTAGTGTGACTGAAAGACACTTGGCTGCTGTTTCTAGTAGATACAATGACTACATAAATCTCCTTAATACACTGATATCATGGTGTGGTGTGGTGTGGTGTGGTGTGGTGGTGGTGGTGGTGGCACTGACAATAGCAACGGTGATAGTGGTAGTGGTGTTGGTATTATGGCAGTGCTGCTGTTGCTGTTGATAGTAACTAAGGAGGTGGTGGTTGCAGTGTAGTGGTGTGACAGTGTTCATGTAATGGTAGGTGTGTTGGTGTTAATGATAATGGTGTAGTAGTAGTAGTAGTAGTGGTGGTGGTGGTGTTCTTTCCTCCCACACGTCAATATCTTCCATTGTAAAGACAACAGGGAGACAGCTGAAGGAGAAGTTAGGGAAAGAAGCATTAAAGAAACATAGAAACGACTCCCCTGTCAACAACACATAATCAATACATATCTATTATCGATTTAGTCATCAATATTCTTTAACAAGGAGAAAAATGACATGTTAATTGGAGACTACAATGATATACTTGGCATGAGAAGGGGTGGTCCTGGTTGGGTTGTCGTTGTTGTTGTTGTGTAGCTCCCAGATCAGACCTGACAGAGCAGTCCTAGTACACACGTAATCGCTGAAATAACAAGGTCCAAACTTCAGATCCTATGTCTCACTTTTAACTTGCTGAGGATCATACCACGCTCTCTGACATATACTGTGCAATGTGACAGTCTGGACAGATTGTGTGTGTGTGTGTGCATGTGTGTGAGTGTATCTGTGTCTATGTCCACTGTCTAGTCTATTTCTGTACAACTGTAAATTCTGGTGATAACCACAGCAGAGGCGGGCAAAGTGGACTAGGTCCAAAAGTGACTGCTGCTGTTCCTCTACCTGTACTATTGGTGGTGTGTGTCCCATTGAAGTATTTCCAGTCATTTGAGGCTATTGATGTCACAGCTATTTCCTGGATTATGTCTTTCTTAGATTTGTCTGGTCCGAGAGAGAGAGAAAGAGAGAGAAAATGTGTGTGTGTTTAGGGTGTTGTATTAGTGATAGTCTCTTTTACTCTTTTACTTGTTTCAGTCATTTGACTGCGGCCATGCTGTAGCACCGCCTTTAGTCGAGCAAATCGACCCCAGGACTTAGTCTTTGGATGCCTAGTGCTTATTCTATCGGTCTCTTTTGCCGAACCGCTAAGTTACGGGGGACATAAACACACCAGCATCGGTTGTCAAGCGATGTTGGGAGGACAAACACAGACAAACAAACACACACATACATATATATATATATATATATATATATATATATATATATATATATATATATATATATATATATACATATATACGATGGGCTTCTTTCAGTTTCCATCTACCAAATCCACTCACAAGGCTTTGGTCAGCCCGAGGCTATAGTAGAAGACACTTGCCCAAGATGCCATGCAGTGGGAATGAACCTGGAACAATGTGGTTGGTAAGCAAGCTACTTACCACACAGTCACTATGCCTGAGCATTTGGAGGTGAGTTTTCATGTAGTAACATATTGTGTGGTTTCAAGTTGGATATGGCAACAAATTGTCCCCCTCACATGTCAAAATAATCTTTCATTTTCAGTATTTCTGCCTTGTTATGTAAGTGGTATGGAGGTGTGCTCTGTGTACAGGGCTGGACTAAGATCCATCGAGGCCCTCAGCACTCAAAAGATTTTGGTGCCCCATAAAAGATAATGCAATTCAAAATATAAACAAAACAAAGCATAAAATAAATTTTTATTTTTCAAACCAGTAAGAGGGAAAATAGTGTTTATTTTCAAATACTTCCATTTTATTTATATTTGGAAAGTTTCCTCCCACTTTTTTGAATTGCAAAGTCTTTGATCAGATCCTCGAAATTAATCATAGGTAACACATCTGCATCTATTCTTAGAAGAGATAAAGACATTCTGGATATTATTTTAGCAAGTTTAAAGTGATTTCTTTTGTGCTGTAAGCCATTTACCATTTCTGTGGTGCTTCCTCCTTCCCCTGATGCCATAAGCATGTGCTTAATGGGACCTAGGTAGGACAGGCACAATCCACTATGAATCTCGTTGCATTGCTTGTAGTCTATTGTTATTTCTTCCTGTTGGCCAAATGTGGTATCTGTGATTACTCCGAGTCACTTTGTTTACTTTCACTTTCTCTTCTACGTATGGTGTGGAGGAGTTGTTTGGAATTTTGAGTAATTTTGTCTTCTGGATGTGAATGTTTATGTTGTTGAATGTGATCACTATATTTGAGCTGAGGTATATTTGGTGCGTGCTAATTCGGGTCTATTGTTGTAGGGACACATTTTTAGGAGATTTAGATAAAGTTGGTGTAGTTTGGTAGTATCTTGAGAATGGTAGGGACAATGTCATCTATGATATCATCTGTGCATGAAACTATCTGCATGTTTTGTGGAGATGTGGGAAGTTTCTGTAAATATAGGTTGGAAAGAGTGGATGAAGGATGGAAACTTGTAGCACTACATTCAAGAAATGAATGGTGACCTGAGCTTGCTAGGCAACATTTTGTGTTGCTTCTTACAATGATGTTGGGCATTAGATGCTTGAGAGGACATCAGGAAATGTAGTCAAGCTTTGTTGGTGGTAATTGGAGTGGTATATGTGGGATGTTTTTGTTGTTGAAACCATCATGTATTTTCTGTGTTAGGTTTGTAAATGGTGTGGTTGTTGAGTATAAGGGGTGTGAATTGCTGGTCATTTGATGAGATATATGAAGTGGTAATATAAAGGAATGGCATTTGTAGGAGCTTTGAAGATGTACATAGGTTTGTGATGGCTCTGAATGAGATTAATTCACATGTGGTTTTGTTGGGCTTTAAAATAATAATAATTTTACCCAGCTTCCAGATTCTGGTAATTTCACAGTGTTGGCACAGATGCTTGTATAGATTGGTAAGAACAATGACCTTTCAGGCTCAATATGGTTTTGTCTGGCCCTGGAACTTTTTTTTAAAAATTTTCCCTATTGGTTTTTTGATGTCTGATGAAAGGAAAGTTAAAATGGGATCTAGATGAAAGTTGTCACATTTTCTTATTATATTTCTGTCATTTTGTGTGTGTATGTGTGTGTATGTGTGTAATGTTTGATGATTTTCAAAAGATCTCGCTGTTTCAAAATGGCATTGGCTTCTTTGTGTCTCGCTACAGGTTAATTCATTTCATCAACCTCAGTACTTGACTGTTTCTTTAATTTATCGACGCTGTAAGGATGAAAGGCAACGTTGACGTCAGTGGTATTTGAACTCAGAATGTAAAGAGCCAGAAGAAAGGCTACTATGCACTAATGATTCTGCAAGCTTGCCACCTTTCTGAACAGGATAATAATAAGGATTAAATAGTGTGGTCTTTGATAATCTATCATCAGAGAAGGAAGACAACATAACTCATATAGGGTTGCTCAACCTGCTAGAAATAACAGCCAAATATCCCTTGAATTCCACTTCTATTTCTAAGTAAAGAAGGATAATCTAGTCCTTCATATACAATATGATTGAAATGCCATGAATGGATTGCTTATGTTTGTAGGTCCATTTAGTCAGGATTGGTCTGGGGTGGGAGCTGCTATGCCACAGGCACAATGACTGTTGTGAAGATTAATTAAAGTTATCTTGCTTGCCCCATTAAGTCTATTGGTATTGAGTTTATAATATAACTGATTTAAATAATCTGTATGTACAAAAATAACTCGATGCAGACATAACAACGGCAGTTTCATTGAGGCCTGCAAGTAAAGCTCTATGAATAACTTAACAATCGGCTGAGCTATTCATACATGAAGATAAGAGACTATATTTTACATGCTAGCACAGACATTAATTTGTAACTATTTAAAATCTATTGAAATGCTTATATTTTGCCAATAACATTAAAAAAAAACTTGGATTTAGAATGAACCATTCATTCCTTTTTGCTCACAATGCAACACACACAACAACACAACACACACACAACACAATACACACAACACACACACACACACACACACACACACACACACACACACACACACACATAGGAATTGGATTCATGTTCCTTATCAATATTTGATAAAAATAAATATCTTTTATGAAATATCATGGACACAAGAAAGGCTTTATGGTTAAAAATTTTGCTTTGCAAATTAAATGTTTTACACTCAATCTTCTTGTGCAGTTGTTTGGGCTGCACAATACCATGTGACTAGAATTTGGTAGCTGGAAATGGTGTTGAAATCTGCTGAGTGTGTGTTTCCCAGCCACATAGTTTTGGGTTCAGTGCCAGTGCATGATAAGCTAAATGTCTTCTACGATAGGACCAGGCTGAATAATGTTTTGAGAGTGAATATAGTCCATTAAAACTTGAATCTTGTCTCACATATATACATATGTGCGAATACCTGTGTGTGTTTGCATCTTCATACCTTGACATTGTATGATATTTGTAAACAAACATCATCACAGAAGCAGTGTTCTTCATTCCCAATATTCTATGATAACATGTTCAGCCATAGGGAAATATTAACTTGCTTGGAAACAAGTAAGTGTTGACAACAGGAAGGGCATCCTGCATTAAAAAAATCTGCCTCAAAAAATACTGTCTGACTCATGCTAGCGTGGAAAAACAGATTCTAAAATAATGATGTTATATGTATGTGTCCATATCTGTGTTTACATTTATACAGCTTAAAAACAAGTCAACGAGATCCATTTCTATATTACAAGACATTTTAATGATTTTCACCTCACTAATTGCAAACAGCTTTATAAATGCTTGAGTGCAGTTTTCTTCAAGAAAATCATGAAAACGACTTTCAAATGACTTGCAATAATCTGGTTCTTTCTTTCTTTCTTTCTTTCTCTCTATTTTTTAATTTTTTTAACATATTTTGTCAAATTGACATTATCTTCAGGACATTCACTGTTCATTCAGTTACAGAAACTTTGTTCTTTGTTCAAATCATTTTCTAACTGACAGACGAACAGTTTTAATTTCATCTTGAATTCATTGATAACATTTACTAAGCTAAATAACAATTTGTTCTTTCTCTGCAGCTCCAAATTCAGATCATTAGAATGGATAGTTACATCAACAACAAGTACTAAATATATCCGCCAATTGTTTTTCACAACATTCTCTTCTAGAAAATTATTAATAGTATTTTCAGTTTCCAAAATCTACTCAGATCCTGTCCTCTGGAGAACCAGTGCATCTCACAAAAGAAGTGACTCAACACTGACAAGTTCTTCAAACATTAACATTTTCTTCCATGTCTCTTATAAAAATACTATGTCGGTTTGTTTAGAGATAGAGAAAATAAAGTACAAGGCTGAAAAAGACCAGTCAGCTGTTCAAATGCATCACAAGAGTTCTTTAGTTGGTCTCTCGCCTGATTCCTTTAAGAGAGCAATTTCATCTAATTTTCTTTCAATACTTTTACCAGCATGCCGATGGACTGGCCCCTGTGCAGGTGACATGTAAAATACACCATTTCGAGCGTGGCCGTTGATCGTTACCAACGTCGCCTCCCTGGTACTTGTGCCAGTGGCACGTGAAAAGACATTCGAGCGAGATCGTTGCCAGTACCGATGGACTGGCTCCTGTGCAGGTGGCACGTAAAATATACCATTTTGAGCATGGGCGTTGCCAGTAAGACATCCAAGCGAGTTCGTTGCCAGTGCCACTGGACTGGCTCCTGTGCAGGTGGCACGTAAAATACACCATTTTGAGCATGGCCGTCGCCAGTACCACCTGACTGGCCCTCGTGCCAGTGGCATGTAAAAGCACCCACTACACTCTCGGAGTGGTTGGCGTTAGGAAGGGCATCCAGCTGTAGAAACTCTGCCAAATCAGATTGGAGCCTGGTGTCGCCTCCTGGTCCACTAGTCCTCAGTCAAATCATCCAACCCATGCTAGCATGGAAAGCAGACGTTAAACGACGGTGATGATGATGATGACATGAGAAAGGTTTTAACAAATGATTCGTTTTTCTTTTTAGCTATATTTGAGTTTATTTTTTCCTACAGGAAAAGGACCATTATTTGACTATAGACTGGCATTTTCCACTAAATGCAATGAAAACATCAAACATTAAGACTGATCTATGAAATCTTAGAAAAATATTCTATCTGCAGCTCTTCTGGTAACGTATTCAATCTTGTGACATTGAGGCTCTCCTCCCATTTCTCTTTCAAATATCTGATATAGACTCACATCTTGTTACACACTTGAAAATGGTGTGGAATTTTTAACTGGGTTTCACTTTCCTAAAGATATTTTTTAACACTCCTAGAGACATATTCCTTGTAGAATTTTCTGTAGTTCCTGGTAGTCAAGTTGATGGTGCTTTATGACAATATGGAGTGGGTACATAAAAAGACAAACCTGAAATATGAAAGATTCTTGCCAAACAAAAGGACAGTAGGGAATGATGTGCCATAAGAGGCAGGATGTAGTGAGGTTGTAGCTATATCAATGTCTGCCTGACTCTGCAGAATCTGGAGGAAGGAGCAGTGCCTACAACCATTGCAAACAAGGCCTCTGAGACTAATGAGTTTGTGCCATTAATGTTCCATTTAAAATATTGCAGGTTAACATATGCACAAAAGACATAAGTAGAGATGGAAATTTTATTGGATCAATGCTCTGGGTGGGAGGAAATGAGAGTAATGGTTAGTGTTATCTCAGTGGGAGTTGGATGCAACAAGGCTGATATGTGAGATGAAGGAGCCACAGTAGTAATGGTATGAGACCAACCAGCTCCAAAGAAATGAGGTCACTATGGTAGTGATGGTGAAGACAGAGTGAGGGGACAACATGACTGTGAACCAGGGGTGGAGTATATCTATTAGTGACCTAATGTCAGTCACCCAATAGCTATTGTTTAAATATACACTTTTAAAATTCCATTTTTAACAGCAAAGATGTTCCTAAGGTTTTGTGTATGGTATCTAGGTAGATGATACATTGTTAGGTAAAGATAGGGAGGAATGAGGGATCCCTTGCATAAGAACGAGCACTATTAAATAAAGCAACGAGTAGAACATTGATGTACAGAAGGGAGAGAGTGTGAAACAAAACAAAACAAGTTGAATAGGGTTAATAAGAACTTTTTCAGCATGTACTGTGATGGTACGATCTGACAGCATGCTACCAGTCTATATTAACATAGTTGGATTGTGGAATGATGTGAAACCCTCAACTTTGAATGGTAGTTAGGAAAATATATGGCCAGACTGTATCCATGACTTAACAAGCTTTCCAGAAACAGGAAGTCTACATCAAATTCAGAAATCTATTATGATACTTGCATGTGATAAAGGGTTTCATAAAGCCATACAGGATGCTGTGGTTGAGTTGCTGGTGTCCCTTGGAGAAAGCACATTTAATGGGAAACTGATGTTATTAGAAGAAGAGCAAGCAGAGAATATGGAAATTCCACCAACTCTCCTTAATATGATTGCAAAGAATATTGCTAAAAGGTTGGCACTTATAGATATAAGTCACAAGATTTTACTAATAACAGTACTAATCAAGAAGGTAACGAAACATATTACATGATCTCAGTTCCTACCCTGAGTTGTACAAAGATATGATGTACACCAAACAATTCTGGAAAAGTTCTTTGGTTGCTCAAATAAATGTTGATGAAGAACTGCAAAGTTAGAAGAAAGAATCCTTCATCCTCCCTGGAACTCTCATTCCATTATCACTATTCCTCACATGCTAGTCAACATCCTTTGTAAGAACGTATCCTATTACAGTAATATGTTTTTTTAAATTTATTCCTTAACATTTTTCACCAAATGTTTTTACGTATAAATATTGGACTGCGTATGTTTAGAAATTGTGGTTGTTGTTTCTTGTTTTTTGTTGTTGTTTTTCCTTTTTCTTTTGTAAACATCTTTTGGAATACATTCTCATGTTATAAACAGGAGAATCAACAGTGAAATAAATTTCACATTACAGTAAGTTTTTCAGGAACACATTACTCCCTCAAGACTGGGGATTCTTGTATGTATATGTGTGTGTGTGTGTGCGCGTGTGTTTAGATACATGGATAAGTAAACAGACAACGAGATATATATATGTATATAGGGCAGTGTGCAGTATGAGGTGTGCTGGTGTAATGTGGGTGTATACTGAATGTTAAAGTGAAATGACAATGCAATGCAGACTCGGTGCATGACAAATAAAAGGTCAACAGGAAAATGGACAATAACTGAGCACACAGTATTGAAGAAATAGCCGAGTGGGAGAGACAGCAAAGGCTTAGACGAACCTATGTCTGTACATTGTATGGTTATAGTGGTGGGGGTCAAAGTAGATGTGGTGGTGGTGATGGTGGTTTTGGTGGTGGTAGCAGTTGAATAATAGTTGTAAAAGTTTTGATGGTGTTGGTGGTAGCGAGGAGGGTATTGGATGAGAAACTGTGGGAGAGCAATTGTAATGGTTTTGATGGTATTTGTGTGAGTGCTGCTTCTGATAGAGATGACCGGTGTGCCAGTAGTAATTCGTCTGTATTCAGGGCAGGTGTATGCTGTCTTTCTGCCTAGCTCTCTCTACATACATTGAGGCAGGCTTGGCTCTGGTTATGAAATTCACTTCAGAACTATGTGAGATTGACGATCCGTTTCCATCATCAGGATGATGTAGATTGATGCCTTCTACTCTAGGTTGATCAAGACCTTTTGAATGAAATTTGTTAGACAGAGATGGGAAGAAGCCCATCCTATGTTTGGATGTCTGTGTGTGTGAGAGAAAGGGGGAGGGGGATAGGGAGAGAGAGGAAGAGGGAGAGAGGGAGGGAGAGGGAGAGAGAGAGAGGGAGAGAGAGAGAGAGGGAGAGAGAGAGAGAGGGAGAGAGAGAGAGAGGGAGAGAGAGCGTATGTATTCCCCTTATTATTATCATCTGGACTTGTGCACGTTAATTGCAAACAAAATGTCACCATTCTTACAAACAGTATCCCTTGTTTACTGCCCTCCATGAAAGCATGTCTACCTTGATATTTGTTCAGTATAAGGGGGCGAGCTGG
>NC_142954.1:13067490-13069990 GCF_046866305.1 Octopus bimaculoides | reverse complement strand
AGCGTTAAACTAATACATTCATTTGTTGTTTACACCACCTGTCTTCGTCTGTTGTTTTATTCATAAATTCTCCAAGATATATATACATATATATATATACTGCCAAAGTACAGAATTTCCAAATACAGTATAAGTGCTGGAGAAGGACAGAATATCGAAACATAATATATCTTGGACTTGTCCAAGGACTCTGAACATTGTGACACAATGATGACCTACAGCACGCCTCAGGCATTTAACCCTAGTAGAGCCCATCCCTTTGTGGGTCTGGCAATAGGCAATTTGCTCAAAAGGAAAGAGAGAAATTAAGAAATAAGAACTCTCCCCAGTACTAGGCTGATACTTAAGCACCTGCGTTTCTGCTACTACCACCACTACCCCTACCTGCCACCACCACTACCTGCCACCACCACTACAATTATCATAACCATTATCACTCCTACCTTTGAATTCAAACTAGGATCTACTCTTGCACCAACACAATGTCATTGTTACTAATGAAGTAAAGTAGAAACACTTTTTAACTTACAAAATAATAGAAATGTGACAGCTAATGCACCTCACTAAATTTTTCAAGATTACTGGAAGACTTGTTACTAAATACCAGCAATTCCTGAAGCTTCCTATAAGAGCAATATTTACTCATATATAAGTGTAATAGAACAAATAAATTACATTAATGTCAATCATAGATGTCAATCTTAAACTATGTTCTTTAAATAATTAAGGTGTTTCCTTGTCTTATGATGCTGATGACTGTTCATATGGCAGGTGAAGATTCCTCTATGTTAAACTGGGTAAATTTCAAGCTTATAGTTTATTTGGTGACATTAATTGATTAGAGTGGAACAATTTTTCCATGAAGATGGATTAGTGGTTTAACTGCTTTTTAGTACAACAGGCATTTAAAATAGTTTGCTAATGACAACTAATTTAAATGTAATTTATGATCTTTAAATGTGATTTATGGTCTTTAAATGTAATTTATGGTCTTTAAATGTAATTTAAGGTTTACCTGATGCTAAAGATTTCTATTAAGTTTGATGACTAATATCTGGGTTTCTTAATAAATTCTAACATTATGCGCCAATTTTTCCTTCAGTAGATTTTTTTTTTTAATGTTGTTTGAAAGAAGTCCAAAATGTGTATAAATCTCAGAGAATTTTCTCTCCTGTCAGAGAGAACAAATATTTTTGGGACGTTTATATCATTCATGTATCTTTCTTTTTTAAATATACTTGAAAAGAATTGATGTCAGAATTATCTTTGTAAATAATCAGAAGTCTATTTCACATGATATACATTAATTAATAGTCATAGCATAATTTTATGAATAATATTTGAATATTAATTATTATGTATTTCAATATTGTATATTGATATTCATTAATAAACATCCCCAAAAAACTATTTGAACATGATAAATTTATTTCAACCAAGTTAATTAATTCATTATATGTGCATGTGTGTGTGTGGGGCGGGGAGTGTATGGATTTATAAAAGATATGTATGTGTATTTACATGCTATAACATGTGTGCATATGTGTGTGTATATATGTATATATGTATAAATATATATATACACACAGATGTGTGTGTGTGTGTGTGTGTGTGTGTGTGTATATATATATATATATATCTATATATATATATATATATATATATTATCTGAACTGTTTAAAATAAATAAATAGACATAATATAATGTCTAAAAGCTGATGAATACTACCTCTTGATTCACTTCATTTTCTTCTTGGCATATATATATATATATATATATATATATATATATATATATATATGGATATATATATATATATATATATATATATATATATATATTGACATATCTATATATATATATTTATGTATACCTTTATATATATATATATATATAGAGAGAGAGAGAGAGAGAGAGAGAGATATAGATATATATATGTATATATTTACATGCTATAATATAAGTGCGTTCATGTCAATGTGTGTATACATAATGGACATGTATTGAAAATCTGATTAAAATTCCAATGTAATTAAAATTTCAGCCTCTTCAGAATTGTTGTTCAAATACAAAACTTGGACATTTGTTTAAACTAACTGATAAAATTTAAATGATAATTTCTCACCACAAGCCAACAACTTTGTGAAGCAGTGGTCTAATAGAATCCCTCAGTATACAACTGGTATCTTTATTTATCATATTGGCCTAGAGCAGTATTTCCCAGCTTTTGGTCTGTGGAACCCTGGAGGGCTGCATGAACTAAATTCAAAATATATATATATATATATATATATATATATATATGTACACACACACATAAGGATAAGCATATATGCACTCAACACCGGGCTCCCTCTTTGGTTTCGGGTATAAATCAGTGTGTGCGTGTGTACATGCATGTGTGTGTACATGCATGTTTGTGTACGTGTGTGTGTTTACATGCATCTGTGTGTACACGCATGTATATGTGTACATGTGTGTGTGTATACATTCATGTGT
>NC_142954.1:13037490-13062490 GCF_046866305.1 Octopus bimaculoides | reverse complement strand
GTCAGTAATTTGTAAAAAGCACCTGTGCTTATGACACATAAAAAGCACTTGTACCTGGTGAGACATAGAAGGCACCCATGCCAGTGTCACATAAAAGGCACCCATGCTGGTGGCACATAAGAGGCACCCATGCTGGTGGCACATAAGAGGCACACATGCCTGTGACATGTCAAAGGCATCCAGTACACTATGGAGTGGTTGGCGTTAGAAAGAGCATCCAGCTGCAGAAACCAAGCCAAAACAGACTGGAGCCTGGTGCAGCTATCTAGCTTACCAGTTCTGGTCAAACCATTTTAGCATAGAAAATGGACACTAAATGACAATGATGATGATTATTATAGGAAAAGAGCTACAATATAAGCAGTAGTACAGCTGGAACTGCAATGTATTTTCTACCAAAGTGATCGCATCAGCAGTTACATCACATTTAGTTTTCCTTAAATTATGTACTTTAAACGCTAAGCTACAGTTTAACAAACTCAATTCCACAACCATTTCCTTTGTTTCATGGATAATTAATCAGTTACTTACTGCTGTCTACTTCAATTAATGTTGAATAGTTGAATATAGCAACAAATTGTTATGATTGTGCTGAAAATTAACCTCAAATCTACAAACAAATCGTAAATCAATAAAAAACATTGTAATCTAAATGATATCAAATATTGTAGGTACTTGTTTAAGATATTAAAAATTATACATAACTGGCTTGCTAGCACGGGTACAATCACTTGTGTGTGTATATATATATATAAAAATATATATATGTTCTGTATTGCCTTGGGCATATATTGTTAATCTTTGGCTTTCCTGATGATGAAAGCTTTGCCTAGCAAATTACTTTATTTGCTGAAAATAGCTTGAAATCATGGTCCAGGAAATAGATGGTAAATGTTTTTATTTTACATTCTCTTTCGAAATTACCCCTAATTGTAGTTTGGATTTTAACTACTCCTAACGGTTTAGATGTCCGATTATGGTCATCTCTTATGTGTTTAAATGTACGAGGTATATATAATGAATAATATATAGTCTATTGACTAGTTTTTCTACATGCTCGGCCACGGTGGTAAAAAAAAAAAAAATTCTAAATAATATTTTACTACCCTGAAATTTATTATAAAAATATAAATACATGGTCTGATCAATAAGTATCCGGACTGTTGCCATAGTAATGAAGCTAAAGTACGCAGAGTAAAGCTGCTTGGTGTAGATTGACTTTGAACTCTGCTGTGCATGTGTACTAAGTTTTAACATTCTAGCTCACTTCCACAGTTTACAGCAGTGCTTGGAAGGTAGGTGACAGAAAAAGTGGAGCAGAGAATCTGCATCAAATTTTACCAAAAACTTGGTGATACCTGCTCAGAGGCCTACACAAAGTTTTCAAAAAGTTTTCATCGTTCTTGACACAATCAAGATCTTGTGCAACTGAAACCCAAGTGTCTTTTTGGTTAGCAGAAAGCAGTTTTGGCACAAACTTGGCAGACACACGTCTCATACCCAAATCTTCAGTGATAATGGATTGAACTGAACCGTAACTAATCTGCACATCCTCTGATAATTCACGAATGGTAATTCAACGATTTCCCCTCACAGTTGCACGCACATCTGCGATATTTTCTCAGTTCTCCCAGAACGTTCAACAATATCGACATTTTTCAGCCATCTTGGAAATGTCTGAACTACTTATACATTTGTGTGCAGCTCATAAACTCTTCTCCATACACTTTCTGCAGCTTTGGGTGGGCCTCTGAGCAGGTATCTCCATGACAACTTTCTCTGTCATGGTCAATGCAATGATCACACATTACACACCTTCCTTCCTCAGATTGCACTGTCTGTCCTCAGACTAACACTCAAACACTCTGAAATATTCATATTGGAGCATCCAGCATGAATACCAAGTATTACAGCATGTCATTTCCAAATTTCTGGCAGAGTGAATTGCATCATGGTGCTGTCTTTCTCACAGATGGTGCCCAACTGACCCTACTATACTGTGTAGTCAACAAAATCAAAATCAAACAATGCACATGCACGAAATTAAAAATATAAAATGGCAACAATTTACCCATCCATCCATACATACATACATACATACATGCATACAATCATACATACATACATGCATACATACATACGTACGTACATCTGTATATATGTATGTGATTGATACATCAATCACCCACTTGAAGTGACAAGTCACATATTTGGCGAGGGAGACTATTTATCGAAAATACAATGAATACTATCTCCAACTTTGAAACCACAATTATCAGACCTCTTAAATAACTGGTTAATCTTCCGATGAATTAACTGAGGGAGCCTTTTATTTATGATTGTAGTGATTTTCAACTGAAACTTGAATTTACCGTGCAGTAAGTTACTGCAAACAACATGACAGGACACAGCAACAACAACAACACAACCGAGAAACAGAAGGGAAACAACAGCTCAGCAGGTAGACAGATTGTTTCTGGCTGTAGTTACAGAAGAAACCATAACTACAAAATACGTTTTCCTTGGAGCTATGAATTGAATGCTAATTTGTTTAACTGTTACAAAAAGGTGAAACAAAACTCTGCAGTTGGACATATGAAAAGACTGAAATCATACTGAGATGATCTGCATCCAGGACTAAATCATTTTACTGTGAAGCAATTACACCATCAAGGAAAGGTCATGCAACATAGGAAGAAAGTTAGTGAAATTAACTTTCTCCCAAACAATATAAATGAAAATGTGAATGATGTTAGAACACCACATGGTTTCACAGTTAGTGACATTCTAATAGATACCACTCTGTCTGCCAAACTACATTACAGGCTAAAATAACTGACCACTGTTGCTCTTCTATGACTATGATAAATAGCAGGCACAACCATAATGATTATTGTAGTAGTTGTAATCAGGGTTATTTAGTGGTGAAGTATAGCCTTACTAAAATTCTTCAAGAAAGGAAAAAATATCTTTGGCTTTGAAGTACTTTTGTGAAGAGAGAGTATTCTCTACCAAAGTAAACAAAATGCCACCAGACACAGTATTAAAATCTTTTAATGAAATTGGAGAGGAGTGTTTAAAACAGTGTAATGAACCTTCATTCTGGCAGATTAACGCCTGTCTATATGCCTTGTCTGCTACTGCAAAGCAGTATATAAACGACGCTCAAAAAGTAAACAAAACTGAAACAATGAAGAAAGTGACATCATGGGTTTTGAAGACAGAGAAAAATGGTAACTGATTTATGGAAGACTATCAACCATGTGATGAGACTTATTGCTTGCAAACAAACTAATCACAATACGTCTTGCTAACGAAAAGTGAAGAAGGATATAGAAGTGATGTTTGGAGATAGCAAAAAGAGAACACTCACTTGCAAACTAATCACCTTCAAGCAGGAGATACTCCTGCTTGTCACTGCAAGTCCGTGAGATACTCTGACATCAGAAGAGAATAACAGAGAGAAAAACAATAAACTAAAAATTTAACTGGAATTAAGCAACAGTGTGCAGAGACACGGGAGGAGAAGCAGTGTACATCATAGAAGCTCCTTCTTGAGAAGACATAGACTCCTTCTGGAAGAAAATTTGGAGTGAAGAGATGGAGTTTAACCAAGATGCTCAGTGGCTGGAAGAAATTTGAAGAAGTTATTGTCCATGCATTACTCCCAAGACTTACAACATTGATGGTGATCCCCTTATGACTGTAATCCAGGAACTTCAGGATGGAAAAGTACTTAGAAGAGACTTAATTGTTGGATATTAGTACAAGAAACTAACTTCTTACCAACCATATCTTATCAACTTGTACCAGCAAGCTCTCAACAGGAACAGTAGCATATCAGACTGTTTAGCTCTGGAAGAGACAAAACTGACCCCCCCCCCCCACATGCAGAACCACCCATATGGCAAAAAGTTACTGGCCAATTGCATACCAAAACTCTATGTATAAAATATGTACAGCATGTTTAAACCTCTTCCTTCCAGACCATTGTGAAAGTAATAACATCATCACAGCAGAACAAGCAGCTGGGAAGAAGGGAGTCTGGGAATGTGTGAAGTAATTGTTAATCAACAGAACTGTAACGTCAGAGGTGTGGGAGCAGAGGAGGAATCTCGTTTCAATGTGGTTGGACTACAAGAAAGTCTTTGACTCTGTCCCCCAATCATGGATGCTAGAAGTCCTTCGACTTGCTAAATTCCAGTGAGCATAGTCAAAACCATAGCTAAGCTGACTTCATTGTGGGCCACCATCTTGAAGTTAAATACAAGAAGTGATTGTATTATCACTGATAGAATACAATATCACAGAAGTATATTCCAAGGGGACAACGTCTCTGTGATGTTTATATTTTTTGTAAACCCCTTATCATTCATGTTAAGGAAATCTGAAGGATATCTCATTGGTTCTTGAGGAAACAGAAATACCAAAATTACACACTATATTTTTGTAGTTGTCTTGAAACTATATGCCAAGGATATGCATGAGATGAAAAAGAGCCTTGACCTGGTTACAACATTCTCAAAGGATATAGGGTTATTGTTTGGTCAGGATAAATGTGTGTTGATTGTATACAATGGCTACACCATTCATGCAGACAGTGTCATTAGCTTACAGTCCACCACAAAAGCATATATGGGTTTCTTGATGTGTATTGACATGTTGTGGTCAGGAAAAGCATCCAGCCATTGAAAACGCTGGTCCAACATATGACCCATGTAAACATGGAAAAGTGAATATTATAAATGATGCTGATAGTGGTGTTTGTGTGTAATATTGGGTTGTCCGGAAAGTTCGTGCCGGTTTATAGTAGCTTACCTTTCGACTTATTTGCCATGAAACCACCTCAATTCTGGGAAGAGGGTATTTTCAAGTTAAAGGAAAGATGGAGACATTGTGCAACAAAATGTTTCACATTTGGTAAATGTAATGGCAAGTATTTATTGACCTTTTTCTTTCCTTTAAAAATCGGCACGAACTTTCCGGTCAACCCAATAGTTATCAAGAGTGAACAGCTCAACAAATATATGGTTCAATTCTCAAAGGAAATATTCCACTTTTTTTCCTTCTTATGCCACGCTTGTGAATATATCAAAATCTTAACTGTGTATATAATAATTATATAAAAAACAAATACACACTGTAAAGTGGTTGGCATTAGGAAACAGAAAATAAAGCTTTGAATAATCATCTGGTTTACCTGCTCCTGTCAAACAGCCAATATATGCCAGCGTGGAGCTGGTGTTAGACAGTGATGATGCTTGAGTGAGTGCAAATGTGTGTGGTGTTCAGATTCTGTGCTTGACAGCGACTGAGCAAAACAGTGATGATGTTGACATTATTACTAGTCTCCCTCTTAATGGTTAGTTACAGGAAGAGCATCCAGCCATATAAAATCCTGCTGCAAATAACTTTCTGTCCAACACATGTTAGTATGAAAAAATGGATGTTAACTTCTTCCCTTCTACACAGTTGTCTTGAAAGCCCTTTAAAGGGTCATGGGCACTGCCCCTTCTCTCCGGTCCAAAACACAAAAAAAAAACATATATAAACACAGGAATAGCTGTGTGGTAAGAAGCTTGCTTCTCAGCTATGTGGTTCTGGTTTCAGTCCCACTGTGCGGCAGCTTGGGCTAGTGACTTCTGCTATAGCCATGGGCCAACCAAAGCCTTGTGAGTGAGTTTGGTAGACAGAAACTGAAAAGAAGCCTGTCATATATATATGTATATATTTGTGTGTGTTTCTGTGTCTGTGTTTGTCACCCCACCCCCATTACTTGACAACCAATGTTGGTGTGTTTACGTCCGTGTAACTTAGCAGTTCAGCATAAGGGACCTATAGAATAAGTACTAAGCTTACAAAGATTAAATCCTGGGGTCGATTTCTTCGACTAAAAAGGCAGTGCTCCAGCATGACCCCAGTCAAATGACTGAAATGAATAAAAGAAGGTGTGTGTGTATATGCACAGGCATGTATATGTGTGTATGCATGTATAGGTATGTTTGTGTGCGTGTGAATGTCTTTATATTCCATCTGTAAATTACTGACATTAGACCACATATACTGTAACCATGGTAACAAAAGTTCACACACATAAACACACATATGCATGCGCTCTATCATGCCAAGCCCATGATGGCTAAAATGGACCAATGACCTTACTCATACACAAATATACTTGCTTACAGAAACACATACGTATACATACGCAAAGAAACACACACAGACACACAGATCCACATAGATTCAAACACCCACACTTGAACAAGCAAATACAAACATTCGCACACAAAAACATACATGCAGAAACATGCTACGTCGTCCAAACAGAAACTGCCCACACATACACACACACACACAAGCATACAAACTTACTCCCACACATACAAACATGATATATACACACATCCACACACAGAAAATTACTTACATACACGACTTTTAGACTGTAGAGCTTCAAATAAAAGATCTTTATTTGATCAACTAATGGTCTGGTTTAAAGGTTACCCATTACACTCACACACCAGTCTATGTTTAGTATTTGAGCCAAGAAGGGATTTTTTTTTCTTCTTCGTAGATGAATATAATTACAGGAATTTGTGGAGATTGGTGCTGTTCTAAGACTGAGTACATAAAAGTCATTTTGGCAAAGGGAAGAAAGGAAAAAGTCCAAATCAAAGGAAGAAAGAACTTTACTGATAATATTGGTTTTGATTAATGAGTAGGAAGGTGATGACTTGAAATGTATCTAACGCCATGTGTAGAGCAGTGGAAATTGATATTTCCATTATATACATACACACACACACACACACACACACACACACACACATATATATATATATATATATGTATATATATATATGTATATATATATATATATATATATATATATATATATATATATATATATATATATATATATATATATATATATATATATATGGATGTACATATGTATATATATATATATATATATATATATATATATATATATATGACGTTGACCACTAACGTGGACATTCAATGTGCTAGAAATAGATCACATCTTGTGTCTAATAAGACCTAAATTGTTCTCAACATGAAATATAGCGGGCTACCAAAACGTAAGCGGGCAAGACATTTAAAATCACCGAAAAAAATCATTATTAAACAGGGACCGGTTTCAAAATTTAACAATCTTACCGACTGTCTATTTCTCTTAGCTTCCTGGTAATTAATCGATATTAATTAATATATGATTTTTTACCCTATTTTTTAATAATATATATATATATATATATATATATATATATATATATATATATATATATATATATATATATATATATATATATATATATATATGTATGTATGTATGTATGTATATATATATATATGTGTGTGTCTATGTGTTCTTTATTCTTTTACTGTCTTCAATCGATGGCTGCAGGCAATGCTATGGCACCACCTTCAAGGGTTTTTTGGGTTGGTTATGTCAATCCTAACACTGATTTCGGTTGTATTTATTTTATCAATCACTGTTTGTTTAAACCTTCAGTTAGTGGGGCATAAACAACATCGGTTGTTAAGCAGTGTAAACAATAACTTCGACATGCATACACACACACACACGCACACAAATACACATCAGGCTTTCACCAGTTTACATCTATCAAATTTCATTTGCAAGGTATCCATGAGCTTAACACCGTAGCAGAAGATATTTGTCCAAGATATGAAGACTACCTGCCAGGTTGCAAAATTGTTAAAATATTGATAAGAATAACCTTGATTCAGCATATACTAAATTGCTTTAAGTAACAGTATGTAGTTTACATACATATTACTAATGTAACCCGAACATTTCAGTATATATTTTTAATCTATATTAATGTGTAGGGGAACTCCTAAAGGGGTCTCAAGGAGTAGCATCCCTGCCTTTTTGAGCTAGTTTTCCACCACATTTCTAAAAAATCGTGGTGGAGGCCTTGGTCTCAGGACCACTCATGTCTAGAAACTGAGGTTGGGGATAAGCAAGTGCATGCTCTCCATAGAAAATCCAGCTCCAAAAAAGCCTCATGATAGCAAAGGAGAACGGGCACAGGTCAGCCCAAAGGTTGGAGTAGGCTGCACAAGCCTACCCCGGTTGCTATGGCATTGAGGTAGATCCGGCCACCTCCATTAATGGGGACAAAACCCTGATTTAAAACACTGGATGATGATGCTGATGATGATAATATATATTGGAGTGGCTGTGTGGTAAGTAGCTTGCTTACCAACCACATGGTTCTGGGTTCAGTCCCACTGTGTGGCACCTTGGGTAAGTGGCTTCTGCTATAGCCTCGGGCTGACTAAAGCCTTGTGAGTAGATTTGGCAGACAGAAACTGAAAGAAGCCCATCGTATATATGTATATACATATATATATATATATATATATATATATAAATATATATATATATATATATATATATATATATATATATATATATATATATATATATGTATGTGTGTGTATATGTTTGTGTGTCTGTTTTGACCCCCAACATCGCTGGACAACTGATGCTGGTGTGTTTACGTCCCCTTAACTTAGTGGTTCGGCAAAGGAGACCGATAGAATAAGTACTAGGCTTACAAAGAATAAGTCCTGGGGTCAATTTCTTCGGCTAAAGGTGGTGCTCCAGCATGGCCGCAGTCAAATGACTGAAACAAGTAAAAGAGTATATATATATAATAGGTAGGGGGGCTCTGAAAGGGGTCTTAGGGAATAGCATCCCTGCCTTCCTGAGCTAGTTTTCCACCACATTTCTTAAAAATTTTGGTAGAGGCCTTGGTCTTGGGACCACTCATGTCTAGAAACTGAGGTTGGGGGGTAAGCAATGGCATGCTCCCTGTAGAAAATCCAGCTCCAAAAAAGCCTCATGATAGCAAAAGGAAATGGGCACCAGTTAGCCCAAATGTTGGGGTGGGCTGCACCTGCCTTCCTCAGTTGCTATGGCATTGAGGTAGATCCAGCGACCCCTGTTAATGGGGACAAAACGTGGATTTAAAACACTGGATGATGATGATGATGATTATGGTTAATATTGCTTTATAATTATTGATATCCTAACTTGTATTTCTATGTATTCATCTTACACATTTTCATGGTTTCTTTCAGATGTTTTTTGATTAACATAATACCTCTGTTTCAGTATGAGTTGACATGTGTTATTTGATACTAGTTTTACGGTAAATTTTTTAAACAAAAATATTATTTAAAATGCAAGCACATACTGCATGGATTTTTAAAAATTCTTTGTGGCTGTGTGGTAACAGGTGCAGGCATGGTGGTGTGGTAAGAAGCTTGCTTCCCAACCACATGGTTCCGGGTTCAGTCCCACTGCATGGCACCTTGGGCCGACCAAAGCCTTATGAGTGGATTTGGTAGACGGAAACTGAAAGAAGCCCTTCATATATGTGTGTGTGTGTGTGTGTGTATTTGTGTGTATATATATATATATATATATATATATATGTACTTGGAAATGGATGTCACATTCAATTGAATAATAAATAATATATAACATATACATATATATATATATATATATATATATATATATATATATATATATATATATATATATATATATGCATATATGGGTACAGGACGTCACCAATGGTGCAAATAACATGAAATACGTAAACAAACGAGGGAAAACCTCATTGTTTACATATTTCACTCATTTTTTCCTCGTTTGTTTACATATTTCATGTTATTTGCACCGTTGGTGACGTCCTGTACCCATATGTGCATGTGCCTGTGTTTGTCCCCCAACATCGCTTGACAACCGATGTTGGTGTGTTTACATCCCCATATCTTAGCAGTTCATCAAAAGAGACCGATAGAATAAGTACTCAGCTCACAAAGTATAAGTCCTGGAGCTGGTTTGTTCAACTAAAGGTGGTGCTCCAGCATGGCCACAGTCAAACGACTGAAACTAGTGAAAGGATAAAAGAATTATAAACTGCACCATTCTTTGATATGATTCCCCAACTTTTTCACTTCAATACACATTTATGTTTATAAAAACAGGGGAAGAGAAGTAAAAATGGAATTAATATTGCTGCCATATCAACATCCAGGCTGTTAAACAGATGAAGGTTTTGACAAAGTTCAGTCCTCGTTGGAAGAATTTATCTCTACTGACATCACATTTCTGATGACAATCTCCTTGCAGATAATCACATGAAAGTTACAGTATAAAACAGGTTAAAATGGCTGGCTATATGACCACCTTAAATGAGACATCAGACCCTGAAGGAAAGTCTGAAGACCATAGAATTACAATTCTATGGTCTGGGCAGATTCGGTGAAATATCAACGTGCTAAACAATTTATTTCTTAAAACTAAGTGAAGCACATTGTCTATTCTATATTTGTACTGTATAGCTTATATACACAATACGTTGATAAGATTATAGGTGCAGACGTGGTTGTGTGGTAAGAAATGTGGTTCACATTCACATGAATCTGGTTTCAGTCCCACTGTGTGGTACCTTGGGCAAATATCTTCTACTATAAACCTCGGGCTGACCAAACTCTTGTGAGAAGATTTGGTAGAGGGAAACTGAAAGAAGCCCATTGTATATATATATATATATATATATTGGGTTGTCCGGAAAGTTTGTGCCGATTTATAGTAGCTTACCTTTCGACTTATTTGCCATGAAACTACCTCAATTCTGGGAAGAGGGTATTTTCCAGTTAAAGGAAAGATGGAGACGCATTGTGCAACAAAATGGTTCATATTTGGGTGATTAAAAACGTAATGGCAAGTATTTATTGACCTTTTTCTTTCCTTTAAAAATCGGCACAAACTTTCCGAACAACCCAAAATATATATATATATATATATATATATATATATATATATATATAAAAATTTAAGGAATGGAGAAAACGCATGTTATAATTGCACGTCATAACCTTATCCATCTATTGTTTTCATACTCGGTCATAATGTCTTACGTTTAAGATGATTCCTATGCTTTCCCTGATGAGAAGGTTACAATTTTAATATCACAGATCCCTATGGATCACATAGGTTGTAATCCTTTGAAACATATGTAGGAATAAAGTATGCAATTATAACATGCGTTTTCTCCAATCCTTAAATTCTTAAATATACTCAAATACCCAAAATTTCAAGGAGTTCCTGCCTTAAAAACAGGAACAACACCAAAGTTATTTTGTGTTCTTTGCTACATTGGTTTCTATTAACCCATTTATTCTATCCGAAGAATTATTATTCATTAAGATAGAAGAAATACATATAATTAAATATATATATATATATATATATATATATATAATAAGTACTAGGCTTATAAAGAATCAGCCCTTGGGCTGATTTGTCTGACTAAAGCCGGTGCTTCTGCATGGCCACAGTCAAATGACTGAAACCAGTAAAAGAATAAAAGAATTATAAACTGCACAATGTCGGGCCTCAAGGAGGCAATGACAAGTGACCAACACCTTTGGAGATATGCTGTGCTTGAGAAGACCCAGCAAGCCAAGTGACACAGTAACCGTGACCTATACCAGTGCAGCATAACCAACCCATCTAAGAGTACCCTTCAATCATTGGGTAATAAACTGCACTTGCAAAGACCTGTTGAGTCAAGTGAAGTCATTGTCGTGGCCGATGACAGTACCGCCTGATTGGCACCCGTGCTGGTGGCACATAAAAAAGCACCATTTGAGCATGGTCGATGTCAATGCCGGCTGGCTGGTCCCATGCCAGTGGCACTTACAAAGCACCATTCAAGCGTGGTTGATGCCAGTACCACCTGACTGGCCCTCGTGCCAGTGGCACATAAAAAGCACCCACTACACTCTCAGAGTGGTTGGCATTAGGAAGGGCATCCAGCTGTAGAAACTTTGCCAGATGAAATTGGAGCCTGCCGCAGCCTTCTGGCTTGTCAGCCCTCAGTCAAACCGTCCAACCCATGCCAGCATTGAAAGCAGACGTTAAACGACGATGATGATGATGATGATATATAGTTCAAATTTATAGAAAAATAAAAGAGAAAGACAAGTGTAGGAACAACAAGCAGGTGTATTAGTTTAATGCTCAGGAAGAATGCAAATGTCTTTTACATTTCGAGCCTACACTCTTTGACAGAAAGGAATATGATGAAAAAAATGGAGAAAAACTGTACAATACTTTGATATGATGTGTGTGTGTATGTGTGTGTTGAAAAACTTCTATTTGACTCGCTGTCACTCAGTAATAACATTTATTTGGATGACTGTTGTTTCTTGCTGACTGCCGTTAATTCATCATCATCATCATCATTTAATGTCTGTTGTCCATGCTGGCATGGGATGGACAGTTTGAATGGGGCTGGTAAGCTGAGGAGCTGCTCCAGACTCCAGTCTGATTTGGCATGGTTTTCTATGGCTGGATGCCTTTCTTTACACCAACCACTCTCAGAGTAATGGCACAGGTGCCATTTGCATGACACCAGTATCTGCCACAACTGTGATTTTGCTCAGCTTACCTATGTGAGGTCCAACACTCGAAAGGAACTCAGCCACTTTGCCTACCTGAGGCCCAATACTTGAAAGGAACTCAGCCACTTTGCCTACCTGAGGCCCAATACTTGAAAGGAACTCAGCCACTTTGCCTCCGTGAGGCCCAACATTCGAAAGGAACTCAGCCACTTTGTCTCCATAAGGCCCAACGCTCAAAAGGTGATTCTGGTTTCTTTACATTCACTCCTTTGTCATTGACTAAATGCAGACAGACCATATGTGGATAAACCAATGGTTTAAAAACTGAAACTCAAACAAGCATAGCCAGCAGCAGATATCAGCTCAGACTGTGATACAGTAGTAATTGAATTACAATCGAAATTAGGAAAATGAAAATAAGTTGAACAAGGAGAGAAAAGAAAATACTAAAACCATAAAATGATAAAACTAAATAGAAGAAGGCATGGCTGTGTAGTAAGAAGTTGCTTTACTACCACATGGTTCAGGGTTCAGTCCCACTGCATGGCACCTTGGGCAAGTGTCTTGTGAGCATATTTGGTTGAGGGAAACTGAAGAAGTTTGTGTGTGTCTTTGTGTTTGTGTTTCCCCCCACCACTGCTTGACAACAACTGTTGGTTTGTTTACATCCCTGTAACTTAACAGTTCAGCAAAAGGAACTGATATGATAAGTGGCAGGCTTTTGAAAAGCAAGTACTGGAGTTGATTCAGTTGAGCAAAATTTTTCAAGGTAGTGTCCCAGCATGGCCAGAGTTTAATGGCAGATTGAATGATGCCTGTGTGCAAAGAGCTATGCTACATGGCAGTGAAACATGGGCTGTGACAGCCGAGGACATACATAAGCTTGAAAGAAACAAGGCCAGTATGTTTCGCTGGATGTGCAAAGTCAGTGTCCATGTATGACAATGTGTAAGCATCTTGAGAGAAAAGTTGGGCATAAGAAGCATTAGATGTGGTGTGCAAGAGTGACATCTGTGCTGGTATGGTCATGTGATGTGTATGGATTAGGATAGCTGTGTAAAGAAGTGCTGATCTCTAACTGTGGAGGCAACCTGTGGTAGAGGTAGACCCAAGAAGACATGGGACGAGGTGGTGAAGCATGATCTTTGAATTTTGGGGACAAGAAGGCCAATGCCAGTGGCACATGAAATGCAGCTTTTGAGTGTTGGGCTTCACAGATGCAATGATGAATGACCAAGACTTTTGGCATTATGCCATGCCTGAGAAGAAGCTCCATCAAGCCAAGTAAAACCATAGTCGTGGCAGATACTGGTGTCATGCAAATGGCACCCATGTTGGTGGCCTGTAAAAGCACCCATTGCACTCTCAGAGTGGTTGGTGTTAGGAAGGGTATCCAGCTGTAGAAACCATGCCAAATCAGACTGGAGTCTGGTGCAGCTTTCCAGTTGGTCATCCCTGGTTAAACCGTCCAACCCATGCCAGCATGGACAATGGACGTTAAATGATGATGATGATGGTGGTGGTGGTGGTGGTAGTCGTCGTCATCATCGTCGTCGTCATTGTTATCGTCGTCGTCGCCATCATCATCCCAAATAATACAATATGATTTCATTTCTAGATACAAACATCCACAAAGAAAAGGACAGGCACATCATTTTTGGGTACCAATTACATTTAAAGCAGTATTATTTGTATGAATTGCAGTAAAGTCTGTTAAATGAATTCAGGATGGGTAATAATAAGTGAATTCAGAGACAAATTATATTAGGCTGCAAGGAAACATTTATTACAACTGCAGAAATTTTATAAAGCAAACTGGTAAGACATTTCAATTGTTAAAACATTATAAATATTTAAACGTTCATCAAAATGTAGAATAAAGGTTAAAGAGAAACCTGAATACAGCGTCACAATAATTCTGGTTACTTCTATTCAGAGGTTGGTAGAAATGCTAAGCTTAATTTCAAAGATTCTGGTTTGAAATCTGTTCAGACTGCAACTTGAAATCAGACTGTTTTCACATCAAGGTCCCTGGCTTTTCGTAGCAAAACTTCTCCTCCCTGGTGACTTAACAAGCTAGAACTTCCCATTTTATAACTGACGAACAGATGCCAGGCCAGTCCATCGTGTTAAAGATGTGGGCAGTCCAAGTACAGCTGAATGGATCCGACCATCATGTGTTGAACCAAAATGGGCAGTCAAAAGTAAAAAGCTACAATGTGGGCAGCTAAAGTTCACAAGCTGTCATGCTGCCACTACATACTAATAAATGAACATACTTCCTTGAAGACAGTGAACATCTATCCAGATATAAAATGTCAGCAGTAAAATCTTTACTTAGAAATAATGTTGAGGAAGCAAAGATGTAGGGGAGAAGAATGGTGGAGGATGAAAGAAATTGAAAGTGAATGCAATAAGTGTTATGATAGAAAAAGAGGTTGGAATGTGCCATAGAGATAAGAAGCAAGTGATATGAGTGCAGAGGAAGCACCCCTAATAGAAAGGCTGTAGGAAGAGGTCAGTGAGAAAGAAGCAGAGGAAGTGTGGTGGGTGAATGCAATATACTTAGTGGTGCAGCTGCAATGTCTCGTGGACAGTTTCACAAGAGACTGTCAAGACTTCAGCCTAATCATTGATCTAAAAATGACAAAGAGCTGGACCAAGGCATTGAGCACTCATCTACCATTATCATCAACCCATATCAGAACAATTACCCCCACCCTCATAGGACAATTCCCCCCGACAACAACTACTCCCAGGGACAATTACCCTGCTTGGTTATTTACCCCCTCTCCAATATATTAAGAAGTTTTAAATCATCATCTGTTTTCCTCAGGGGTTATTGTCCATAGGGGTAAATGTCCTAGATTCTATCAACCAATGCAAGCTAGAGATAATCCATGTGTTTAAATATCTTGGTTCTCCCATCATACAATCACAGACAACCTCTCTCTAGAAACTGAGTTCATCAAAACTACTGGAAGAGCAGCCACAACACAAATTAAACTTACAACAAGAGTCTGGAAGAACTGTAAGCCAATGGTGCCCATCAAGGTTGCAGTCAGGAGAATTTGTATCTGAAACATTGGCTCCAGACAAAAGTAGTGTCCCAATGCTTTCCGCAGGCATAGGTAGATATAGATCGTGGTAATTGAGTGGTCTGACTGAGTCACCAACAGTGAGGTCATCATTGATGCCCAAGTATTCAGTCTTCTCATCCTGTTTCAATGACAATACTTTCACTGGCTACACTATGTGCACCACATATTTTGCAGTGTTTATTTCCTCACAATTTAGGAGTCCAGGATATGAGACTCATAGGAGAATTATCAGACTTAAAATATATGCTAGAGTCAATACGATTGACTAAATCCTCCAAGGTGGTTCTCCAGTATGGCTACAGTCCAGTTCAATGATGGAAACAAGAAGAGTGATAAAAGAAAGTGTGCATCTATGTGAGAATAACAAAGCCATGTGGTTCTTAAATGTGCAACCCCTGGCTTCAGATCCTGTCCTCTATTATAGCCTCAGTAGAAGGAAACTGTGTAGAAAGCCATTGTATATATGTGTGTGTGTATATATGTATATGTTTGTGTTTGTGGCTATATCCACCTGTGTTAACTGGTGCTGGTTTGTTGCTGTCCCTGTAACTTAGCAGTTTGGCAAAAGAGTCTGAAGAATTTGCCAAAAGAGTAACTGACTTGAAAATATGTCCTGGAGTCAATTTGTTCAGCTAAATCTTTCAAAGCAGTTCCCCAACATGGTCACAGTCCAATGAATGACACAAGTGAAAGAAAAAAAAGAATGAAAGAACGAAAAAAAGGAAGGAAGGAAGAAAGAAAGGAAAAAAGACAGATACAGGGGTCAGCTAAAACGTTTATAGGCCGATGAAGATATTTGATCATAGAAAATGATCAAATGATGTTTATTTTCCAACATAGTCCCCAACACCATGATGCCAAATTTTGTCCATTTCCAAAAGAAGTCGCTACCAGTTACTTTAGAAGTCTTCTTTGAACAGTCAGATCTCAGTTTACCTGGAAAGGAACAATACAGTTATTGATAAAAAGAGCTGAAATTAATGCATGCAAGATTTCACAGCTCTAGCATCACTCCTTCGTAGACAGCCTATGAACTTTTCAGCCCGCCCTCACAAATAAATGTGCGTGTACTGTTTACATACCTGTATAAAAATATAGGAAACAACATATTAATTTAGAGCTTAGATATTTGATCTTTTGCTTTGTTGACCAAAGCATATTGTTTTGTTGTTGCATCATATTTTTGTGTTTTGTAGGTTTAGAATTATTTCTTCTATATATATGTATTTATATATGCACATTGTGTGTGTGTGTGTGTGTGTGTGTGTGTGTGTGTCTGTGTGTGTCTGTGTGTTCATGGATGTGCGATTATATACATATGGTGTGTTAGTGTGTTTGCGATTTCCACAAATTAGATTAATAATTGTAGATTGAAATCTGTGAGATGAGTAATTTTTTTATCTACTAAAATATTTCTCCATCATTTGAAATGGACATTTAAACAAATATAAAAGAGAAAATAAATACAGACATAAAAGGAAATAAGCAGAAGATTATCATTTTGTTTACTATTTTGAATTGAAAAATATATTTCTTAATAGTTATGTCTACCTCACAACCTTTTATGTTCTTTGTTTGAAATACTTCTGATGTTAACTTTACCTTTCGTCCTTCCTTGGTTAATGAAATACGGTTCTATATATGTACTAGGGTTGATTTAACTTACTGTAAACCCACCCACCCACTTGCTCTGAATGTTGCAACCTAATGCTGATATGAGAAATCAATATTTACATCTACTTTACAATTTGATCAGTTTGATCTCAGATTGTCTGTCATCAAGAGTATTGATCAGTTTGATTCCAGTCTGTCTCTCATCAGAGGTATCAGTTTGATCTCAGACTGTCTGTCATCAGGGGTATCCATTTGATCTCAGATTTTCTATCATCAAGGGTATTGACTAGTTTGATTTCAAACTGTCTCTCATCAGAGGTATCAGTTTGATCTCAGATTGTCTGTTATCAGGGGTACTATTATGTGTACATAATTCCAGATTGGGTTCTAAGAACCTTAATTCTAACCCTTTAGCACTTAAACCGGCCATATCTGGCTAAAGTATTCTACCTATTTTATATTCAAACTGGTCAGATCTGGCTTCTCACATCAACCCTAGAAGTGCCTCATCAAAATCTCAGCTACAAAACAGTACATGATTATTGCAAAAACAATGTGAATAAAAAAGGATTACTTTTGATAGAATAATGTGAATGCTAAAGAGTTAAATGAAGTGTTGCAGTATATTGAGGCATTAAACCAGTGAGAGCTCTGTCAGTGATTTATGAGATTAAATTATTATGTGTGGAGTTTGACTGGCGACTGTTGGTGCTGCCATTTGTGGCTGCTTTCAGAGTAAGAGGCAGAGAGAAAGAGAATTTACTAATAAATAGAAGTGAGGGAGAAATTTCGCTCAAGGGGAGAGAACCACGTAGGATTACTTTTTTTTTGTTTTATTATTATGTGATGTCTTTTTCTTCTTATGAGTGAGAGAACACATGAAAGAATATTTGCATATAATTAATTTTTCTTTCTAATTTTGGATGTCCTAGTAGCTGCAGATAACATTATTTCACTCTCATTGGAGCTTATCAATGCAACACAACTTGGGATCAGGAAACTAGATGGTTTATGTTCATTTAAAACATTTGGGAATTATATATACTATTATGTATAATTTAGAAATAAAGTTTTATTTATATCTGATATGAGTTATAAATACCCATCATATTTAGAGATTAATAGTGTCAAACTTTTCTTAAAACAAAAAATGAAGGAACAAGAAACTGGAAAATTACATTGCAAAGCACAAAACTAAATACACAACTGTATTCAATTTTATTTCACTCAGCTCTGAATGCAGATGGGTGTTGTTTTTCATATCCCAGATTCCAGTAATACACTTTACTTCGGATGAAGCTGGCTCTTTCTGAGGACTTCTGTCAATATCTTAGATCAGGGGTCAGGAAACTTTTTCAACCAGTAACCCCAAAATATATTTATTTACACCAATGTTGACCTCTTGATTTGAAAGGAAGAAAATCATAGATTCTTTGAATTCAAAATGTTTATTGAAAAATGCAATTATAAATTTAAAGAGTATAAAACAAACTCAATAAAATAAATTAATATTCTCATTTTGGAAACGAAAAGGATTTTTCTTAAATCTTTTTCACTTCAGGTTTTGGAAAAATGGTGTTTCATTTTTGTTGCAATTATGGTATCCAGTTTCTTTAGAGATCTAATTTTTCTGTACCTACTACTACTACTACTACTACTACTTCATCATAATCATCATCATCATCATCATCATCATCATCATTATCATTAATATTATTACTATTATTATTATCATTAAGGTAAAGAGCTAGCAGAATTGTTAGCATGCCAGGTGAAATGCTTAATGGTATTTCATCTGCCGCTACATTCTGAGTTCAAATTCCACCAAAGTCAACTTTGCCTTTCATCCTTTCGGAGTCGTTTAAATGAGTACCAGTTATGCACTGTGGTCGATGTAGAAGCTAAATTCTATGTATGGTTTGGAGCAGTGATTCCAACCTTTTACTGGTGGTTCTCTCATATCACTATTTTGAAGCATAATTTATTCCATACATCCCATGAGTATAAGCTAAAACAAAATATGTGGGGAAATTTTTACCTCCAAAGGCCATTGTATCAATTTCAACTTTTAAAGCTCATACAACTTTGGTATCTTCTTTTTACTGGCAGCAACTATGGAAGTATTGGGAAGCTATTGCCCCATATTTGGACAAGGAGATATTGTCTTAGTTTATGTGATATTTCAAAGGAATGCTTAGCTTTTTAAATATTTATTCAAAGAGACACTAAGTCTGGGACAGCACTGACCCAGCAGATATGTCTCACACGAGTTTCATATAAAAATAGCTTTTTAGTGTAAATGAAACAAAGTAAAGTGTATACTTTAAATATAAAATATAATTTCATTAATTCAGACCTAAATCTATTCTATTTTAACCCTAAATTGATGACTTGAAGTAAATATTATTATCCAGTGTTCACATAGCTAACATTGAACAGCAAATCAGTATTAATTGTTTTGAATGATTAAATTATTTCATAATGAAATTTTTTTTACTCTAATCTACCAAGTATGATATCAACTAAGATGTTTGTTTATTTTGCATTTTTGTTTCCTGTACAGTTGTTTTAATTTCCTCTTATCTTTGTCCTACAATAAAAAGAAAATAATTTTAATATAAACGAAGAAGTATTACAAAGTTTATAAGGAAATAAACTAATAAATGATAAATTATGTTCTGATCGAGGTAACGAAGAAAAGAAGACAGCATTGGAGACCATAACTTTAATCAAATGGCACTGATCAAAGTGATGTTGATTATGGTAAAGTTTAATAAAATATTTTTCTTTTTGTTAATAAAGTTTTGTTGTTTTTCTAACAAGGAAATGTTATTATAATTGATGAATTTCTACATACATATTTTTTTATCTGTTGATAATATATAAAATATATTTATCAATATCGATTTTTTTCAAAAATTAATTCTATTTAATAGTGTTTGTTTTTATAATTTAGCAAAAACATATTAATTTGAATCCTCCTTTTAATCATTATTTTTCTTGCTTTTAAGTTTGCTTGTCTCCTTTTTAGCTTTATTTGAGTAGGATATAATATTGAAATAATGGAGAAAAAACAAAATTGAAAAGAGAAATGAAGTCTAATATATTTTTATAAATTACTACAAGCTTTACTTAGTGTTAGCTCTGAGTGCTTGAATAGGTACGCCACTAAAATTCGGGTGTGAATAGCAGTTAAATTTGTTGTTTTGTGACTACAATTGCAAAGTGGCTAGAAGTGGCTTCCCTTTGAGTCAATAGGCATAGGTTAAAGTAAAAAGAGGACATAAACAAATTGGCAAGACTTAACAAGGACATTTAATTTAATTAAGTTATATAATGAAAGGGAGAGATAGTCTGTGACAGCTGTTTCTGAGATATCCCAGCTATGGAACATTGAGCAGAGCAAAGACTCCATGTGCTGAATATCCTGTCATCAGAAAGAGAGATAGATAGAGATAGGCTAAATATCTGTAACAGTGGAATAAAAGTTTGTCATGAATGATAGTTGTTGTGGTTCCTTAAGTCTCTTTTGCCAAACCGCAAAGTTACGGGGACGTAAACACAGCAGCATCGGTTGTCAAGCGACGTCGGGGGGACAAACACAGACACACAAACATACACACACACACACACACACACACACATATAGATATATATATATACGATGGGCTTCTTTCAGTTTCTGTCTACCAAATCCACTCACAAGGCTTTGGTCGGACCGAGGCTATAGTAGAAGACACTTGCTCAAGGTGCCACACAGTAGGACTGAACCCAGAACTATGTGGTTCCTAAGCAAGCTACTTACCACACAACCACTCCTACGCCTATATGTATATATATATATATATATATATATATATATATATATATATATATATATATATATATATATATATATATATATGTATGTATGTGTATATATATATATATATATATATATAACCCTGAAACCCGGGTCCGTTCGTGCTACGATCACGATAAGAGGGATAACTTCCCTTGGCAAAACAAACAGGACACAGTAGTGTGTCGATAAGCCAGCTGGAGGAGATGTCCTCCTGGGGCTAAAGCAACAGTAACATCCACCCCTAGGGGTCAGCCACACTTAAGTGGCAATACACTTCACTTTATCGTGCAGTTACTGTTAATACTCCATTTAGAGAATTAACATTGCTTATATATATACATATATGTATAGATATATGTGTGTGTGTGTGTGTGTGTGTGTGTGTATGTATGTATGTATGTATGTATGTATGTATGCATGTATATATATATATATATATATGAAGAAAAACGAGACATTCAGAATTTTGGATAATTCTTTATTAGCACTTTCATTTGTTTAAACGAACTCTTCAAGACAAATATTGAGATCAAAATTAAGATCATTTTGGTCTTAACTTTTGTCTTGAAGAGTTCGTTTAAATGAATGAAAGCGCTAATAAAGAATTATCCAAAATTCTGACTGCCTCCTTTTCCTCGATATACAATATCCGTACACCAATTTGAATACTCTTTACATACACACACATAATGTGTGTGTATGTTTGTGTACTGTTATCATTTCACATTTTCACTAAAAGAAAGAAAAATGGTTTTAGGATTATAAAGGTGACTCTTGAAAAGGCTTGTATATGTTGAAAGTGAGAGAAATGTTCGAAATTACCAGGGAAATGAAAAGGAAGGAAAACACTTGTGGAAAGGAAACGATGTGAAATAAAACGAATGAATGGCTAATTAAAAAGGGAAAGAAAGAAGAAATAACTAAAAAGGAGAAAGGAAGGAATAATAGAAAATCATTACAACAGAGGGAATGAAACAAGAGAAAATGAAGGAAATTAGAATAATAGAAGTTGAAAGACAAGAAGAAAGAGGCGGAGAAAAGAAGAAAATGGTGAAAGAAGAGTAAAGAATAGATTAATTGGAGTAAATGTAGATATTTGCTGGAAATGTTAAGATAGACCATACATCATTATATGATAGGAATTTTCCTGCTGAGTAAAAAGAGAAGAAATAAGAGATGAAAGAATTGCTGATGGGTATAAAGCACTGCACCAGAGAAAGAGAAATCGGAAATCACGACTCATGCTCCTCAAAGCAAGGGCCTCCTGCTGACAGCAAAGAGGAAAGAGAAAATCTCTATAATATACATGAATCAGTAGAGTTGCCGGGTAGTCTAAGAGCTGACTGCATACATACCTTCACTGCCTGCTCTGTAGTTTCATTGTTATATAAACACACAAGGAACAACAATTTGGTGGAAATAATGCAAAGGATACATATGATGGTTGTTATTACTACATTTCCAGTAAAATAACTATATATGTTTCTGTTGGAATTATTCCATTGTTTCGTGAAGAAAATTTCACCCTTCATGCATGGACTGTGTCCCATCTAACACAACTGTATAGCTATTACTACTATTGCTGCTACAGCAGATGGCCAAAACTCTACATGCTCAAACTACATGAATTTACAATGATGTTTATTATTATTATTATCCTCATCTGTATTACTGAACCATTTGAAGGTAAAATAGGTGAAACCATTGCAAAAAGTTTTAGATTTTATCCGGTTAACATTAATCATGTCATTCTCCTTTTGTTATGGAATAATAGTCTATTTATCAGCAGTGATTCAATAATATCAGGTAATAAGCATTCTTATGAATGTATGCATTTTGAAGGAGGAAAGTTCTTTCTGGCAATAACCAAATAAGATGTTTTATTCTAGTTAGTGATTCTGACATTAATATCATTATGTACTCTAAGAAACCTATTCTATTTTACAATAATTCTTGGTATGAATGTATGAGTAGAAGAGGTAAACATATTGATCTGGTATTGTTTGACGTAGCTATGAGATCTTATGATGGTCAAGGTTTTTGAATTAATAAGATTATAAATTTAGATTTACTTCAGAAGAGGTTCTGATCTATTGAGGACAATCTTTACAGTGAGGATTGACTATTCAGTTTGCAAAGTATGAATGGCCATACAATGGATTCTTATTAGGAAGGAGTTTATCAATATCTTCAAAAGAATTAGATTAAAAGATCACAGTTGATATGAATCTGAGTATTATTAATTTCTTGGAAAGAACTGTCAATTAGTAAATACTGTCTTTTTAATAAGCTTAATGAGAAATTATAGTTCACTTATATAAATTTCAACCATTCTACACAAACTCGGTAACATCAGTGAACACATAGCCTCAAACAAAGAATCTTTTGATGATGCTATTCATTATTGCAACGATCCATTTAATGATGGAGGCTTCAAAGACAGAATTCTTTACATAAGGGATAACACAAAATACATAAATATCAAAAATATGAAATGAAAGATTCTGTAATACAATCATCCCTATAGTTTAAGAGATTTTTTTCTTATATTACTTGGAGCTTTTGATATTTTATACATAGGCATTTCTCCATAGACAATTGATATAATCTGATGTTTAGTAAAAGTAACAGTTGCACAAGAATCTTCATTGCTTTTGGAGCCAGTATATATTTATCCTTTCCAATATGAACACACAAAATTCCTCGTCTTTTTGTAATTGTAACAACCCCAATATCTGCACTTTAAACAATTTGTCTTTCTGAAGTTTCTCTTGCAAATGACAGTGGAACAGGAAAGCTATATAGGCTCTCTGAAAATCTTCCAAAACAAATATAATTTTTTGCAGTTTATATATACATTCAAACACTCAGATGCTTGATACTTCACTATTTAAATATATCTGATGTCTAAAAGATAATAACAATTGTAAGATCAGCTAACTCCCTTTATCAATTCTAGAAGAAACAATCAATGACATTCAAAGAAGTACAATATTTTATTGTGACATTTTGAACAAAAGATCACAACTGGTGAATTCTTGTAGACACTTCCATCACTGTTTAATGGGAAATTTCTCACAGCAACAAGGAAGCAAATATTTTTTATTAATTAATTGATTTTTCAATATCCTATGCTGAAAGGTTGTCCCATGTTTAAAAAATATTTAGGTGTTCACCAATAAAACCTCAAAAGAAGAAAATATTTTCTCACATGAGAATATCATGAGTTTCTGCACTTGGTAATGAATAGATTGAAATGTTTTCCAAAAGATTTTATATGCAATTTCAATGTACTAATAACCAATCATAATAACCAATCATATATTTGATCTGATTTTGAATAGCTTTGCCTGAATACTGTTTCTGTTACTCATCAGAAATCACTTTTAACAACTCAAACCGTGACACTCAGAGTTGTGGTTTAAGAGGTTTCAGAACTGTTTAGACAGCTCTCTACCCTCGTAAATAGGCATTCTCTTTTGTCCTTTCAAGATGTCCATTCACCCTCCACAGACCAGGATGAGAGTTCTTGAATAGTTTTCATGATTTAGTTGCTGGTGGTCCAGCAGTGAAACAAGTATTTGGATTACATTATTTCAAGTGGAGAATCTGACCAGATACAAAGTGACAATACATCACGAAATTTTTTAAATATGTAAAAGTACAGTTAATTACAAGAAAAATAAATTTGTTAGTGCATGACCTGACTTTTACATAAATGCCACCATCCAAATTGACATAAATCATAAGATCGAGTATACCTGTGCTTGTATAAATATATATCTGCATATATGTATGTATATGTATGTGTGAATGTGTGGTGTTGTAGATATGCATGAATATTAGTGGGTATACAAGTATATGTTGATGTTTATGTGTACATGTGTGGATATATATATATGCATGTATGTATAATTGTGTGTGTATATGATACATTTATATATGCACGTTTGAGTAG
>NC_142954.1:13014990-13032490 GCF_046866305.1 Octopus bimaculoides | reverse complement strand
GTGTGGACATGTACGCATGTTGATGCAATGAAGAAAAGAGAAACAAACCAGAAATATTGTGCAATGCACCATATTTCATATGATACACAGATAATGATTAATGCACGTGTGCAGATTTTTTAACAATGCAGCTACTATTTACAAGTGTTGTTACTGACAACCGGATGCAGACAGCAGTTCAGCTGCACACAATTAATACAGAAACATGTGCACATTTGCACCTGTTGCAGGAGATATGATGATCGTGCAGCTGGATCATATTCCATCTTTTATCTGAATTGTTTGTGCATTTGTGTTGATAGGTGTGTTTGTGTGTGTGAGTGTATGTGCACATTTGTGTGTGTGTGGGGGATGTGCATTGATGTTGTATATCTTGTGTTTATTTGTATATTTCTGTATTTGTCTGTGAGGGTTAATGTGTATGTGTTTCTATATGGATTTTTAGTATGTGTGTATATATACATATATATATATATATATATATATTTATATAAAGGGCATTATTACAGAAAATAATAATGCCACACAGTGGACTTCTCAAAATAACCACTGTGTGGCGTTATTATTTTCTGTAATAATGCCCTTTATATAAATATAAACGAATAATTATATACTTGGGAATACAAATTTCCCTTATGAAATTTTTTTACACACTGGCTTCTTGATAAAATTCTTGTAAAAGAGTTTTATCCCTTTTTGAATTTATATATATATATATATATATATATATATATATATATATATATATATGTATGTATATATAATTATAATTTAGGGTATCTAAAAGAGAGTCAAGGTTTGACTGCTATTTCAAGCATGGTGATATCTCTTAGATCCCCTAAGTTATAATTTTTATTATAATTATTACCTTTGAGGTTTTTTATTCCCATGCTGGTCACCTGATAAGATCGGTATTTTAAATAATGATCTTATCCTTATTTATATATACATATATATATTTTTTTATATATATGTGTATATATATATATATATATATCATCATCATCGTTTAACGTCCGCTTTCCATGCTAGCATGGGTTGGACGATTTGACTGAGGACTGGTGAAACCGGATGGCAACACCAGGCTCCAGTCTGATTTGGCAGAGTTTCTACAGCTGGATGCCCTTCCTAACGCCAACCACTCAGAGAGTGTAGTGGGTGCTTTTACGTGTCACCCGCACGAAAACGGCCACGCTCGAAATGGTGTCTTTTATGTGCCACCCGCACAAGCCAGTCCAGGGGCACTGGCAACGATCTCGCTCGAAAATCCTACAGGAGCCAGTCAGGCGGTACTGGCAACGGCCACGCTCAAAATGGTGCATCTCATGTGCCACCCGCACAAGAACCAGTCCAGGGGCACTGGCAACGATCTTACTTGGCTTGCCGGGTCTTCTCACGCACAGCCCATTTCCAAAGGTCTCGGTCCGTAGTCATCGCCTCGGTGAGGCCCAATGTACGAAGGTCTTGCCTCACCACCTCAGCCCAGGTCTTCCTGGGCCTACCTCTTCCACGGGTTCCCTCAACTGTTAGGGTGTGGCACTTTTTCACGCAGCTATCCTCCTCCATTCTCACCACATGTCCATACCAGCGCAATCGTCTCTCTTGCACGCCACAACTGATGCTTCTAATGTTCAGCTTTTCTCTCAAGATACTTACACTCTGACGGGTATTCACATTGACATTACACATCCAACGGAGCATACTGGCTTCATTCCTTGCGAGCTTACGTATGTCCTCAGCAGTTACAGCCCATGTTTCACTGCCATGTAGCATGGTTGTTCGTACGCATGCGTCATACAGTCTGCCTTTTACTCTGAGTGAGAGTCCCTTTGTCGCCAGCAGGGGTAAGAGCTCTCTAAACTTTGCCCAGGCTATTCTTATTCTAGCAGCTACACTTTCAGCGCACCCACCCCCACTACTAACTTGGTCGCCCAGATAGCGGAAGCTATCGACTACCTCTAGTTTTTCACCCTGGAATGAGATAGAAGTTGTTTCCTGTTTGTTTGCAGTCTTTATTGCACCTGAACATCTGCCACAAACAAAAACTAACTTGCTAGTTAACCTGCCTTTGATGTTGCTGCACCTCTTATGTGTCCATAGCTTGCACCGGGTACATCTTATAGAGTTACTACCTACTCCTTTTCTACATACTGAGCAGGGCCATCTACCTGAAGGGGTTTGTGTTTTATCTACCTTCCTACTTATTAGGATTTTGGTTTTAGCTAGGTTGACTCTAAGGCCCTTCAATTCTAGACCTTGCTTCCACACCTGAAACTTCTCCTCTAGTTCTGATAGTGACTCCGCAATTAGGGCAAGGTCATCAGCATAGAGGAGCTCCCAGGGGCAACCTGTCTTGAACTCCTCTGTGATTGCCTGGAGGACTATGGTAAATAATAGGGGGCTGAGGACGGAACCTTGGTGGACCCCTACCTCTACCCGGAATTCATTGCTGTACTCATTTCCAACCCTCACCTTACTGGCCGCATCTCTGTACAGTGGGACTGAACCTGGAACCATCTGGTTGTGAAGGGAGCTACTTACCAGAGAGCCACTCCTGTGCCTATATATATATATATATATATATATATATATATATATATATATATATATATATATATAGATATATATATATATATATATATATATATATATATATATATATATATATATATATATATATATATATATATATATATATATATATATATATATATATATATATATATATATATATATATATATATATATATAGGCACAGGAGTGGCTCTCTGGTAAGTAGCTCCCTTCACAACCAGATGGTTCCAGGTTCAGTCCCACTTCATGACGCCTTGGGCAAGTGTCTTCCACTATAGCCTCACACCAAAAAATGTCTGTGTTTGTCCTACCATCATCGCTTGACACCAATGTTGGTGTGTTTATGTCTCCGTAATTTAGCGGTTTGGCAAAAGAGACCGATAGAATAAGTACTAGGCTTACAAAGAATAAGTCTTGGGGTCGATTTCTTCGACTAAAGGCAGTGCTCCAGCATGGCTGCAGTCAGTTTGTTTGGTGGCTTGTTGGGGTTTATATGTGAAAATATTATTTACATATGTTTATATTTATTTATTCTATTACCTATGGTGGTTGTCTACTCCTTATGCAGAGTCTGAATACCTCTTATATTGGGTCATCCCATAAATAATGTGGGTTTTTTTTATACTTGTTTTATTTTTCAAAATTATGATAAAGTTCTTTTTTAATCTAAAATATACTCTCCTTCATTTTCTACAATGTTCTTCCATTTATCTGGTAGAATTGCAAGTCCCCTCTTCCAGTCCATGATGAAAAATATTCCTCCAGTACTGTTCTGACCTCGTCTATAGAAATCATATTTTTTCTATCCAAATGATTTTGAAGACTGCAGAATAAATGATAATCAGATGGGGCAATGTCCACTGAATATGGATGGTGGGGTATCGTTTTCCATTCAAACTGCTCCAGCATTTGGAATGTCATCCTTGCTGTATGTAGCCAAGCATTATCCAGATGAAAGAACACTTTTATTCTTGAAACCTTGAAACCAAAGGTGGTTGTTTTTCTTCTAGCGCTGACCTAAGCCACTCAAGCCGCTTGCAGTAGATCTCCTTTGTTATCATTTGGTATGAGTTTAAAAGTTCAAAGTGGACTAAACCTTTCATATCCCACCAAACAGATAACAACACCTTACGTGGGTGAAGACCTTCTTTAGCCTGGGGTGCCGGTGTTTCTCCTTTCCCTACCCACTATCTTCGGCACTTGACATTTTTGTAGAGAACACATTTCTCATCAAAAATGGTCCATTCATGAGACATGACAGCAAAGAAAAGCACACATTCACTCTTTGTAAGCGATTATACTTGGAAAATTTGTGATGAAGCCATTGACCCAATTTACTGACTTTTCCAATGGCATGCAAGTGGTTGAATGACCAAATCCAATGGGATTTTGCTCCACCAAGGTTTGCAGGACATCCTCATCAAGCTTTACAGATCTTCCAGGATGAGCCTCATCTTCTAGGCTGTAGTTTCCAGCTCAGAATTTCTGGAAACACCACCGTTGACACTGGCTTACACTTATTGTCTGATTCCCATATACTGCATTAATATTCCAAGCATTTTCCATTGTGTTGCTGCCTTTATTGAACTCATAAAGCAAAATATGCCGAATATGCTCCTTTGTCACTTCCATTATAGCTTTGAAAAAATAACTGTTAAAATCGAACTGCACTCTTCGAAACGCACACTAAGAATGAGTACATGGTAAAATTACACCTGCTTTTATAGCAAGTCGGTGCAGGTAATTTATACCTCCTCCTTCTGACTTTTAGTTCATACAATTGAAAAACCGCATTATTTATGGGATGACCCAACGTGTGTGTGTGTGTGTGGGTGTGGGTGTGTGTGTGTGTGTGTGTGGGTGTGGGTGTGTGTGTGTGTGTGTGTGTGTGTGTGTACATGACTTCTGAAGAGAAAGTTATAAAAGTGAAGTGATTCCTGTGACATATCTATATATATAAAAATGAGAATGTGTGTCTGTCTGTCTGTCTGTCTGTCTGTCTGTCTGTCTGTCTGTCGGTCTGTCTGTCTGTCTGTCTGTCTGTCTGTCTGTGTGAATCCCTAAAACTCGAGAACTACGCAACCAATTTCATTCAAATTTTACACATGCCTTACTTAGGGTTCCAGTTGTGTTTTAGTCAAAAAAAATTATTAACTTCTTGCAGAGTTCGAGCACACGGCAACATAATATCTCCTCCACTATTTAAGTATTACGTGTCAAAAGTGAAACAAAAACACTCATGTCAAATACTTTCACTTTAAAAATGAAACTATTCCACTAACTGAAACAATCACATTTCGATACTGTAGTGACAGATACTTTCACAGAGAGAGAAAGAGAGAAAGAGAGAGACAGAAAGAGAGAGAGAGAGAGATGTATATGTATACATATACATGTATATGTACACCATTTCGATACTGTAATGACAGATACTTTCAGAGAGAGAGAGAGAGTAAGAGAGAAAGAGAGAGAGAAAGAGAGAGAGATAGAGAGAGAGAGAGATGTATATGTATACTTATAGATGTACACGTATATGTATATATATATAGATCTATACATACATGTATATGTATACATATAGATGTACACGTATATGTATATATATATAGATCTATACATACATGTAATATGTATACATATAGATGTACACGTATATGTATATATATATAGATCTATACATACATGTAATATGTACATGTAATATGTACACATATATACATATATACATGCATACAGATATCTATACATATATACACCCATCACACACACATACACATGCACACAAACACACACATTAGTCATTTGTTTTCTTATCCAAAACTACGTCAAAAGTACTGAATGGATCTTTATGAAATTTGGAAATTATATTCTTTGCATAACGGCCATAACTCCCATGAAAATTCATATATTTTTGATGTTGATGAAATTTTAACCCGAACATAACAGATGAGCATTATTTAGAAAATGATGTCACACGTTATCGAGGCTACCATTCTTTCTGGATGTGCAAAAGGGGATGACGTCTTTATTCCAAGAATTCCTCTTACTCCATCAGGAGCAGACATTCCTTTTACATTCAGAAGACTACAATTCCCCCTTCGTGTGACTTTTGCCATGTCCATAAACAAATATCAGGGTCAAACACTGTTTGTAGCTGGTCTTCTCTTGGAAGAGCCCTGCTTCTCACATGGACAACTGTATGTTAGCTGCTCAAGAGTGGGCAGCAACAAAAAAACCTATTTGTATATGCTCCACAAGGGAAAACAAGGAACATAGTTTACAATGAGGTGTTATAATCACAACAGCAAGAAAGTATGTACATGATCACCTTCTTTTACGAAACTTCATTGACTTTCATATATTTATATTGATATACATATATATACGTGTGTTTGGGTGCGTGTGTGTATATACCTCTCTATATATAAAGATGATGCGTAGTCTAGACGGCGTTTTTAGATTTCATTATTCTCTTTAACCCGGGCAACGCCGGGCATTTCTTCTAGTCATGAATAAATGCATATTCTGGCAAGCCAGTACAAACAGTCTCTAAACAGAACAACAAGTAAAGAAATCCACGTCAAAAATAATTCTTCAATCAATTTGGAAATAGAAACTCTTGGAAACATTGTTTGAAAAATTCTTCAGAGAGTCTTCTCAGTTTCAATATTCCTCTTCGTTGATGAATTGTCTTTGTGTGGGAGTGGAGATGATGATTGTCAGCTGTGAGTTTTATGAACCTAAGCTATGGAATTTTGTTTAGTTTGGTGATAGATAAGGCAGGACTAATAATGTGTACAATTCAAGTGAGTCAGTTGGTGTTTGTCTCCACTTATAACTGAGAGGGAGATACATTATTCCAGCAGTGTTTTGGCCCAATGAGGAAAGTGAGTGTATTTACAAGGCTTGTTCTGGCTTGGTAGGATAAGTGCTGCAGTAGTGCTTTGGAGTGTTATATAAGTACCTGAGTGTTTATAGATTGTTTTTCATGTGGTGACAGGTACTGGGGTGGAGGTTCAAGGTCACTGTAGCAACAAAATATGTCCCATTACATGCCCATACTCTCTTACTCTCTTTTACTTGTTTCAGTCATTTGACTGTGGCCATGCTGGAGCACCGCCTTTAGTCGAGTAAATCAACTTATTCTTTGGATGCCTAGTACTTATTCTATTGGTCTCTTTTGCCGAACCGCTAAGTTACGGGGACGTAAACACACCAGCATCGGTTGTCAAGCGGTGGTGGGGGTACAAACACAGACACACGAACACATACACATATATATATATATACACATATATATGACGGGCTTCTTTCAGTTTCCGTCTACCAAATCCACTCACAAAGCTTTGGTTGGCCTGAGGCTATAGTAGAAGACACTTGCCCAAGGTGCCACACAGTGGGAATGAACCCGGAACCATGTGGTTGGTAAGCAAACTACTTACCACACAGCCACTCCTGTGCCCATGTGATCTTTAATTTCATTATTTTTGTTTTAAAGTGTGGGTCATCTATAGACAACTTGTGATGATATTTAATGTAATATCCTATGTAATTTTTTAATGATTTGTTGTGGAGAAATTTGAGACCAAAGTAAAACCAGCAGAGTCCATGACAGATCTACTATATTGCTCGTACTCCATTATTGTTGTTCCGTTCTGTCAGCTGAACGTGGTATCTATTATTACTTTTTAATAAGCCCTCTACATGTGTTGTAAATGTTGTAGTGGAGTTGTATGTAATTCTGAGTATTTTTGTCTTGTGTGTATGTGTGTGAGATATGTTCATAGTTGGTTGTATTTGATGTTCTCTAATTTTGCTGGTAAAATGAGACTGGGTTTGATAGGTGTTGTTGTTGAGACAAGTTTCTAAATGTTTCAAGAGGTGATGGAACAGCTATGCATCAACATCTGGAGAATGTTGAGAGGCTGTGAGATGCTGTTTACATACAAAACTGGGTGCTACTTTGGCATGTGATCTGCAAGGGAAATTACTTTAGATTGGTTCTTAGTTTACTTTTCTATTTCTAAAAACCCGTAAGATGTTGGCTAAAGATTTTTACAATGTGATCAGTGACGAAACAAAGACAGTTGCATTTTTACAAGAAACCAGCACTAAATTCACATAATTTCTTAGAAAAAAGAAAGATGCTACTTTGGCGTGTGATCTACAATTTAAAGGTAGATTACTTTAGGTTACTTTTTAGTTTACTTTGTATTAGTGCTACTCTCTGTGTGAGAGTTTCAGTTTTTGTCTACCAGATCCACTCACAAAGCTTTGTTCGGCTCGAGGCTATAGTAGAAGACACTTGCCCAAGGTGCCACGCAGTGGGACTGAACCTGGAACCATGTGGTCCGTAAGCAAGCTACTTGCCACACAGCCACTCCTATGCCTATATATATATATATATATATATATACTAGCAGAAATTCCCGGGTTAAAGAGAATAATGAAATCTAAAAACGCCGTCTAGACTACGCATCATCTTTATATATAGAGATGTATATGCACACACACACCCAAACACACGTATATATATGTATATCAATATAAATATATGAAAGTCAATGAAGTTTCGTAAAAGAAGGTGATCATGTACATACTTTCTTGCTGTTGTGATTATAACACCTCATTGTAAACTATGTTCCTTGTTTTACCTTGTGGACCATATACAAATAGGTTTTTTGTTGCTGCCCACTCTTGAGCAGCCAACATACAGTTGTCCATGTGAGAAGCAGGGCTCTTCCAAGAGAAGACCAGCTACAGACAGTGTTTGACCCTGATATTTGTTTATGGACATGGCAAAAGTCACACAAAGGGGGAATTGTAGTCTTCTGAATGTAAAAGGAATGTCTGCTCCTGATGGAGTAAGAGGAATTCTTGGAATAAAGACGTCATCCCCTTTTGCACATCCAGAAAGAATGGTAGCCTCGATAACGTGTGACATCATTTTCTAAATAATGCTCATCTGTTATGTTCGGGTTAAAATTTCATCAACATCAAAAATATATGAATTTTCATAGGAGTTATGGCCGTTATGCAAAGAATATAATTTCCAAATTTCATAAAGATCCATTCAGTACTTTTGACGTAGTTTTGGATAAGAAAACAAATGACTAATGTGTGTGTTTGTGTGCATGTGTATGTGTGTGTGATGGGTGTATATATGTATAGATATCTGTATGCATGTATATATGTATATATGTGTACATATTACATGTACATATTACATGTATGTATAGATCTATATATATATACATATACGTGTACATCTATATGTATACATATACATATATGTATAGATCTATATATATATATACATATACGTGTACATCTATATGTATACATATACATCTCTCTCTCTCTCTCTCTCTCTCTCTCTCTTTCTCTCTCTCTCTCTCTCTCTCTCTCTCTCTCTTTCTCTCTCTCTCTCTCTCTCTCTCTCTCTCTCTCTCTCTCTCTCTTTCTCTCTCTCTCTCTCTGAAAGTATCTGTCATTACAGTATCGAAATGGTGTACATACACTTTTGACACGTAATACTTAAATAGTGGAGGAGATATTATGTTGCCGTGTGCTCGAACTCTGCAAGAAGTTAAAATTTTTTAGACTAAAACACAACTGGAACCCTAAGTAAGGCATGTGTAAAATTTGAATGAAATTGGTTGCGTAGTTCTCGAGTTTTAGGGATTCACACAGACAGACAGACGGACAGACAGACACACACACATTCTCATTTTTATATATATAGATATATATGCATACATATATAAAATACAAAGTGGGACAAGAATACAAAATATCCGGACAGTTAGGTGATACAAAAATCAGACAACAAAACACCCAGATAGACGATACAAAGAAAACAAGGCCAGGTCATTCAAAGTTTTCTTTCCTCAGTCGAGTACCAGATTATCTTCACAATTTCAGCTGATATATATATACAGACACACCCACACGTTTTTCCAAAAAACTCTTCCCATTTCTCCTTCATTCTCTCCACCTCACCCTTACCCCCCCCCCCCCCCCCATTTATTCCCACATAGTAAAAATGGGATGGACTGTTACCACTTGAATGCTGATAAGCAAGGCAATGACATTAAGGAAAAGAAACCTAAGGGAAATAACTCTGGTGGACGTAAAGGGCTAGACTTGTTTTCTGTTTTCTCACTTCTGGGTTTTGTCTGGTTTGAGTCTTGTTTTTAAATTCTCTGCGACTCATAAACCAGATGTGATGTTTCCAGATCTCCAATAAAATAGAGGCTAAGCTTTTGTCTTCCATTCAGCTATGATTGACAAGTGTTAAATTGCTTTTTCACACTTGGAAAGTTCTTTAGCATCAAACCATCTTGTAACATGAATTGGTTGTTGAGACTATATTTATAATGGTATTTAAATAAAATATGTGTACTTCAGACAGGATGCAGTTAATTACATTTGAAACATTTTACACAGTATAATTAACTATAATATTACTAATGAAACATCTAGATGCCTTTGTGTTTCGGTCCAAACAAGTTTGCTTTTCATTTAAGTACGATTGTTCAATTGAAATTCTTCTTGTAATTGAACTTACTTCAAAGTATCTAATATGTGTTGTATGTTCATTTAGCAAAAGAGATATTGGCATAGAATAGTAATAGTAATAATAATAATAATAATAATAATAATAATAATAATAATAATAATAATAATAATAATAATAATAATAATAATATGTCTTGGTATAAAAGATGGGCTACAGCAAATATACTGCTTAATACCACAGATTTGCTTCTCAGTTGTTTGACCTTAACCAGTTGAGCATGTCCCTTGGTGGCTGACGATATGTGCATCTCTGATCACGAGCAGAGTTCTTTGAGAGGAGTTCTTTGGGGTTTGAATAATTCACCATTGGAAACATGGGTGTTTTGCTCAACATCCTTAAATAAACCTTATTCAAGGACCTTTTGAGTGGGATGGGCTACTCAACCTGAAAAAAATTCTAACTGGACCCCACCTGCGAGGTCATGTGTTGTTTATCTTGATATGAGATCACCATGTCACGCACATATGGTTGTGATGCATGTGCCTGGTGTACCCTTATCAGACGGGTAGTCATGATGGGTATATTGGGCTTTGTATATTTTACCCCAGTGTCACTTTGATGGCATGCACTGCTCTCTCACTCAATAATAATAATAATAATAATAATTTCTTTATTGACTACAAAAAGTTTACATCAAGAAAAACATTATGGCAGCACAGGACAAAACATTGAATGTGTGTGTGTGTGTGTGTGTGTATGTGTGGTTAGCCTAAAAAAAGCAAAAAAAATTAATGACGTGCAATCCTCAATAAAGATGGGAAGGTTCCTCAATAATCACAAGTAATCTTCAATGAGGAGGAGATGTTTAATGGCTGCTCATGGTAAAACCCCATAAAACCATGAGTACTCTGACTTCTGGGGTGGGTGCCGTTCTGCAGTTCCTCATCACCAATTGCAGACATGTGCTAAGGGCAGGCCCATTCACTAACATCATTCTAGCTTCTCTCATCCACCTTTCAACGAGGATTTTGAGAAGAGTTATGTCAACGTAATTGGAAGGAGAAAGTTGACAGACCCCGTGGTCATTAGTTATAACTTGCTTCTGAAAAAAGAAAATATATCCATATACAATCAATATGAGAAATGTGAAGAAAGAAGAAGAAGAAGAAGAAGAAGAAGAAGAAGAAGAAGAAGAAGAAGAAGAAGAAGAAGAAGAAGAGGAGGAGGAGGAGGAGGAGGAGAAGGAGGAGGAGAAGGGGAGGAGAAGGGGGAGGAGAAGAAGGAGGAGGAGGAGGAGGAGGAGGAGGAGAAGAAGAAGAAGAAGAAGAAGGAGGAGGAGAAGAAGAAGAAGAAGAAGAAGAAGAAGAAGAAGGAGGAGGAGGAGGAAAAAGAAGGAGGAGGAGAAGGAGGAGGAGGAGGGGGAGTGTGTGTGTGTGTGTTATTATGTTTGCATTTACACCACTCCAAAAATCTCTGTGCTATAATCAATGATATCATTTTCCCTGTAAAATCATTTGTTGGCTCTATATCCTTATAATCATTTGGGTATTTCTGCTGGTCTTCAGGCATGATTTCACCAAACTTTTGTCGCTTTGAAGTTCTCTTCAGCATCAAGGTTTCAAATCTTATTCTACCTAGGTCATTCTTCTTCCTGTTCTATCATGTCTGAGGTCCCTTACTTGGAAAATAAGCAAGATTATTTACAAAAATGGCATCCTGATGCAAAACGATGCCTCAGTGATATACTCATCTAACCCATGAACACATGATAGAACAGATGTAAAAATGAACATAAATAAATTGTCACAAGGAAGAAGGAGAGCAGCTGATTATATTGACCTCAGTAGCACCCTTCACAGCTTGGCTAAGGTTAATAATGCCACATGAAGTCAGCAGTTTGGTGAATTTATGTCTACTAATTGACAGGAAATTCCAGATTCCAGATTTGGAGAAAATGCATTAGTGAAGGTAAAACTAATCTAATATAAAATCTAAAAATAAGTGTTATAGAATAATCCACAGTAGCAGCTGCTTAGCACAGATGAATTTTTAACAATAGTGTTCAAACTTTTTTCTACCTCTTTTGTCTCTGTTCCTTTTCTTTCATGACTAAGAGCCATATACCCAAAATATCAATATACCGGAATAAATGTCACCTATTTCAAAAATAGATATATATTTATAATTTTAAAATAAATTACATTGCTGACAGCTTCTTCACACATATCATTTATTCACACAATACTTTTAAATATATTTTCTCTAAAGCAAAGAAAATACAAGGACACTATTCTGTTGCAATGTTGATAAAAAATAATTTGATTTAACAGACCAATATAGCAACACCAAGATCTAAGTTTGAACTTAAGACAGAATTTCTTCTGAAAAATTTATCTGAGTCAAGTGGTTCCTACTTGCTGTTTGCTTTAAAATAATAAATAAATGTGCCCTTTTAAAGCCTAGCCAGACTCATGGGCCCGGTTTCCCGGTTTCAATGGCGTATGTGTTCCCCAGCGGGACAGGACACCAGTCCATCGCAGTGTTACTCATTTTTGCCAGCTGAGTGGACTGGAGCAACGTGAAATGAAGTGTTTTGCTCAAGAACACAACCCATCGCCCGGTCCAGGAATTGAAACCACAATCTTACGATCATGCTGCTGACATCCTAACCACTAAGCCACGCACCTTCACTACTGTTTGTTTTATGTGACACATAATAGAGGAGAAATTTTACCTTCACCAATGAACCTTGTCCTTATAATCAGTTGGGTATTTCTGCTGGTCCACAAGCATGATTTCCCCAAACTTTTGTCTCTTTGAAGTTCTCTTCAGCATCAAAGTTTCAAATCTTATTCTACCTGGGTCATTCTTCTTCTTGTTCTATCTTGTCTGAGAACTATGAACACAAAATATTTCAAATTTTGCCACAAGGCCAGTAATTTCAGGGAATGGGACAAGTTGATTAGATCGACCTCAGTACACAACTGGTACGTATTTTATCAACCCTGAAAGGAGGAAAGGCAAAGTCGACTTTGGCAGAATTTGAACTCAGAACATTGAGACAGATGAAATACCACTAAGCATTTTGCCTGGTATTCTTTTATTTTTTTACTTGTTTCAGTCATTTGACAGTGGCCATGTTGGAGCACTGCCTTGAAGCTGGATGCCAATGATTCTGCCGGCCCGCCGCTTTCATAAGTATAAGATATTGATACACTGAAGTAAATGTCACAATGTCACATAGATCAAATAAAAAATGATAACCTTCAAAACCAAATGTGTGTGTGTGTACAGGGAGAGGGGGAGAGAGAGAGAAAAACAGACAAAAACAAATAATTTGGAATAAATGTTTTTTTGTCACCATGGTAATTGAAAAACAGTATACTACATTTTTCCATATATGGACAAATTGCTTCAAATATGATTATAAAATTCATTTTAGATATTTTATAGGTTAACTTTATATTATAATTTCCCAAAATATCAATTCTATTTATATTGATATATTTCAATACATGTGTAAATCTATTTCATTTCATGTGATACATTTGTAACCTAATTCCATTCCTTGTTTATCACATTAGTACAATCTACAATGTATCTCAGTTTATATACAAATCATATAGAATACACACACACAGACACATACATACTCTTTTACTTGTTACAGTCATTTGATTGTGGCCATGCTGGAGCAGCACCTTTAGTTGAACAGATCGACACCCAAGATTTATTCTTTGTAAGCCTATTGGTCTCTTTCGCCAAACCACTAAGTTACAGGGACAAACACACCAGCATTGGTTGTCAAGCAATGGTTGGGGGACAAACACAGATACACAAATATAGATATGCATATATATATAGGCCTAATGTTCAAAGGTCGTGCTTCACCACCTCATCCCAGGTCTTCCTGGGTCTACCTCATCCATAGGTTCCCTCAACCGCTAGGGCGTGGCACTTTTTCACACAGCTATCCTCATCCATTCTCGCCACATGCCCATACCAGCGCAAACGTCTCTCTTGCACACCACATCTGATGCTTCTTAGGTCCAACTTTTCTCTCAGGGCACTTATACTCTGTCTAGTATGCACACTGATATTACATATCCAGCGGAGTATACTGGCTTCATTCCTTGCAAGCTTACGCATGTCCTCAGCAGTCTTGGCCCATGTTTCACTGCCATGTAGCATGGCTGTTCGTGTACATGCGTCATACAGTCTGAGCAAGAGGCCCTTTGTCGCCAGCAGAGGTAAAAGCTCTCTGAACTTTGCCCAATCTATTCTTATTCTAGCAGCTACACTTTCAGTGCACCCATCCCCGCTACTGACTTGGTCACCTAGGTAACAGAAGCTATCAACTACTTGTTTTTCTTCCTGGAACGTGGCTGAAGTTGTTCTCTAGTCAGTTCAAATAAATGATAAAAAAAAAAAACATTATCCAGTGTATCCTTTCTTTTCTAAGATGGGAGATTTGGCTGCTGTTTCTAGCAGATCAAGTTACCATAGAAGTTCCCTTGCTAGGTAGTAGCTTTGATGACTGAAATGGATTTGCTGTCAGCATCCAGGTACAAATCCTAATTGCTTTTCCCCTAAGCCATTTCTCTTTCTAATCAATTGTGCTATATCTCTTTCTGTTCCTTCCTTAACGTGCTCCATCAATTTGATGTCTCTGCATTCACTTCTTTCTAGAGCATTTTTGCTTTCATACCCATAAGACTCAAGCAACTCTCTACCAGCCATTATCAATTCGACAAAATGAACATTAAAATGAAATCTTTATAGAAAACAAGTTTTAGCCTGAACTGATGTTGATTTGCCACTACCAACAACAACAACATAAGAGCTGCTGTCATTTATAATAATGCTGTCCATAACGCTAATTGTGGACTCTTCCATTTGGACTTTATAAATAGTATACTCCAATGTAGATTTACTCAGCCAAATGAGACAAAGCAAAATTATCATAAACTGCCTTTCAACAAATTTCTCTGTTTAGTCTTTGGCAACCTATATCTCTGATAGCTACTTCTGCAAATGATATAGGAGTTTTGCAAAATCATTATGTCGGTGCTGTGTTTTCAATGTGCTGATTACATTCCATAAACACTTTTTTCTAATGCCATCATGATACTCACAGACATACTACTTTGCAATCCAGAACATACCTTGTCTGATTCTCTTGTCACAGAAACATTGCCAGACCTCTTAACTTTGAACTTAGCTGCTTGACTGACCAATAGCTTCTCTTCTATCTTTTTGATATTCTTCCTTCTTCATTCCCCTTTCTTCAAATTTTCTAGATCTGTCTTAACTTTTATTTTATCTATTCTACTGACATTGTTACCTTCCATCTCCCTAATACCCTATTCCAGCCACAGATCTGGTCTGTGATCTGTCTTGAAGAAACTACCAACTGCCTTCCATCTTATAAATCTACATTTCTTTTTCACATCATTAGCTGATATTTCTTTCAACCTATATTTAGCCAAGGAATCTTCCATTTTTCATATCTTCCTCCTACAAATTGCTGTCTGCCTCTGAGACTATCAAGCCTAAATCCTGAAGTCACTGATCACTAGTTTATTGTCTATGTATCCACAACCAGCCACTTATCCCATTTCCTGGTGAGTATAATGTCTATCTCATTTACATGTTTGCTTGGTCAGTAGATTATCAGGTAGCTGGTCAATGTCCTAAGGTTAATATTGCAAATCCCTCTTCGATCCCTCCCCATTCCTTGTACTATATCCATAGCTTCCATCTACACCGGAGCATCCAACATGACAATACTTAACATTTTTATTAAAATCAACAGCTATAAAAATGAAGTTTTTGTCATTCATTATTGAAGTAATCTGTAAGAAGACTCCATAGAAACAGTCCTTTTTTGCTCATATATCTACTTCAGCAACTACAGTGCTGTTACCCACCCAGTTTACCTCAGTGGAATCTGATTAAGACTCCTCTCCATCTTGTACACAGCACACATATTACTTGCCTCTGTTTCAGCATTTCTACTTTTCAATATGGTAAATGTTGATAGTAGCAACACTGAAGTTTTATGCCTGACAGGAAGAGAGAAGTTTCCATTTTGTATGGTGTCAGTTTCTGCATCTAGAAGGAACAAAATTTGTGCAACTATCTCATAAAAATAATTTGCAAGTCAAGAAGATTCATTTAAATTTTTAATCAATTTGCATCCATGAAATTGTAATATAATTTTAGTTTTAAGAGAATATTAAAATCAATAAAAAAACAAGGAATTACTAACATTTTATATTAGCAATAAATCGCAATGATATTTCTGCAATTGTTAAAAAAAATTACAAATGTAATCAGGAACAAAACATTTTCATGGCTAGATGTTTAATTCTAGGAGGTAGTTTGTAAATCCTATGATAACCATTTTGTATGTAACAATCCAAGAAGTATTGTATCGGTACAATAAGCATATATACTTTTGCATTATTTTGTTCTTCCACTAGTTTCAGATAGGCCACAATTCAATGTCTTCAAGATTATCGGTCAGTTCTGTTGATCTGGTAAAAATAGAAAAGCAACGTTGACTTGCAAGTAACGGAAGTAATCAAAACACAATTACCAGGAATTATTTCAGTATGATATAGTGATCTACAGGTGTGCATGCACACGTACACACACATACACACACACACACACACACACATTAATCTTTATCTTTATGTCAAGATATAGAAAATCAATTTAACATTAAACTGAAGGATTATTCAATAGGTTTTCGTAAATTTTACAAAGAAGAGGTTGACAATGACTTATGCGTGTGTATGTGTGGGTGTATGTTATCCAAAAAACCTGAAAGCATCGCCTGTGGTGTGTCCGTATGGAAAGATTGTCGCTCATCTGCTTCGCATTGTAAAGTTAAAGATATTGGAATACAATGATTACTTAAAGAACTGTATTTACATACGTTATATACGTTGAGGTAGGGGTCTCTGAAAGGGGTCTCAGAGAGTAATGTCCCTGCCTTCCTGAGCTAGTTTTCCAAGGCCTTGGTCTTGGGACCACTCATTTCTAGAAACTGAGGTTGGGGGTAAGCAAGGGCATGCCCCCCACAGAAAATCCAGCTCCAAAATAGCTTCATGATAGCAAAGGATAATGGGCACCAGCCAGCCCAAAGGTTGGAGTGGGCTGCACCTGCCTACCTTGGTTGCTATGGGATTGAGTTAGATCTGGCCACCCCCGTTAATGGGGACAAAACCCGGATTTAAACCACTGGATGATGATGATGATGATGATGATGATGATGATGATGATACATTATGCCCAATTTTATAGACTTAATACACAGCACTTTGCCTCTTTCTCTCTCATTCTTCGCCTTATTCTCTTATTCTCTCTCCTTTTTCTTCCTCTCTTCGCCTTTCC